>NC_034010.1:13409677-13422479 GCF_000346465.2 Prunus persica
TAGATAAAGTCAGCTGGAGATGAACTGGGGTGGAAGATAATGTTGATGTTGAAGATAAAGATGAAGCTGAGCTTGTAGACAGTGAAGAAGATGATGGAGAATTTGTCGATAGTGATTACGAGTTTAGTGAAGAAGAATTTGGGTTTAAGACAGTTGAAGTGCCTGTTCATGAAGGGGCAGAGGACACTCTGAATGGTAGCAATGAGGGGCCTGCTTTTGAAGCTCCTGGAAAGGTGTCATCAGATGGTGAACACACCTCATATTTAGATATTGAAAGTGAGGGTGATGAGGGATGATATGGAAGGGGATAATGAAGGGACAAGTAAGGTGAGAAGGAAAAAAAAACTACCTTGGTTTAAGCAGTATAGAAGGGAGGTGGACTTAAAGAATCATGAGTTTCGGCTTGGGATTCAATTTGAAAACGGACAGGTTCTTAAAGAGGCACTCAGGGAATATTCCATTATTCATGGAAGGAAACTGTTCTTTGAAAAAAAATGACAAGACGAGAGTAAAGGCAATTTGCAACGGAGGATTAAAATGTCCATTGTGCTTTATGTTTCATAGATAAACTAGGATGTGCAAACATTTGCAATTAAGTAGTTGAGCTTAGAACACACATGTGGGAGGGTGGAGAAACTGAAGTTTGCTAATTCCAAATGGATTTATGAGAGATTTTCTAGCAAGATTAAGAGAAACATAGATTGGAATCTAAAAGCTTTTCAAGGAGAAGTTTTGGAGTCCTATCATGTGAGGGTGTCCAAAACTCAAGTGCAGAGGGCAAAGAGATTGGCTAAAGCACAAATTGAAGGAAACTACGCACAGCAATATGCACGGTTGTGGGACTATGCAGAAGCAGTTGAAGAATACCAACAAAGGTAGTACAGTGAAAATTAAGTGTGATTTGGTTGGGGGTGAAGTAATATTTCAAAGGACTTATGTGTGTCTCGCTGCTTGTAAAAAAAGTTTTTTAGAAGGGTGCAGGCCTGTAATTGGGGTTGATGCTTGCCATTTGAAAGGTCCTTATCCTGGAAAAATATTGACTGCTGTAGGAGTTGAAGGTAATAATGGTCTTTTTCAAATTGCATATGCTGTGGCTGAGATTAAAAACAAGGACTCATGGATTTGGTTTCTGTCTTTGTTGATTGAAGATTTATGTATTACAAATGGTTTATCCTGGGCTTTCATAAGTGATAAGCAAAAGGGGCTCATACCTGCCATTGCACATGTATTACCAACTGCAGAGCATAGGATGTGCGTCCGGCACTTATATAATAATTTCAGAATAACACATCTTAGTCTCACTCTTAAACACATGTTGTGGGCAGCTGCCAGAGCCACTACTATTCCTTGGTGGAAAGTAGAAATGGAGAAGATGAAGAAAGAGGACTTGGAAGCTTGAAAATGGTTGGTGCAGAGACCACCCAATAATTAGACTAGATCTCATTTTCATCCAAGGTATAAGTGTGATCTTTTGCTGAACAACCTTTGTGAGAGCTTTAATGCAGCTATAATTGATGTCAGAGATAATTCTATTTTGACATGTTTGGAAAGTATTCGAATATATGTGATGCTTAGGATGGCTAATCGAGGGCTGCTTGTGGTAAATGGAAACACCTTATTGGCCCATGGATATTCAAAATAATTGAGAAGAACAAGATGGGAGCTTCTCAATGCATTCCTAGATTGGCTGGGGAAAAAATGTATCAAGTCAGTCACATGTATGGTGGGGAGTTTGTTATAGATCTTGCAGTAATGTCTTGTAGTAGTAGGAGATGGGATTTATGTGGCATACCCTGTGCAGGTGCTATTTCAGCTATATTCTACAGAGATGAAAACCCTGTTAAATATGTACATGAGTGTTATAAGCCAGAGACATACATGAGGTCATATGAACCAATAATTCACCCAATCCTTTCTATGGATCAGTGGGTTAATGGTGGCTTGCCTCCAATTAGATCTCCATTTCATAAGCGTCAACCAGGAAGACCCAAGAGAGTGAGGACAAAGGAGGCTGCTGTGGTTCAAGTACCAGCCCCAAACCCACCAAACCCTTTGCCTCCAGGTTACACTGCTCCAGCAACAAAACTTAGAAAACTCTTTATTAAAATTAGATGTGGAGCCTGTGGAAAAGAAGGCCACAATCGAAGAGGATGTGGAAGTCAGGTTGTTTAATTATTTGGGTTTTGTTATGCATTTTAATTATTTGGGTTGTGGTCATCTGTGGTTGTGATTTTTTATAGCTGTGCTTGTATGTTGTGCAGGCTGAGGCAGCCCAAAATGGGAATGTTGGCCAAAATGAAGTTCAAGCAGCTAACAATGGAAATGCAGGCCAAAATCATATTGCCCCAGCCTAAACTAATGCTGGTCCAGCCCAAACTAACACTGCCCCAGTCCAAAACAAAGCTGCCCCAACTCAAACTTACATTGCCCCAACCCAAATTCAAGTTAATAGGGGCAGAGGAAGAGGTAGAGGAAGAGGAAGAGGCTTATGGAATCTAGCTGCAAGGATGTCATCTTCACAACCAGTTAGTTGCCTATTATTCTTGCCCAGCTTTAAGGACCCGCCCCGAATTTTCTCAAAACCCGAGACGAACCCTTTGGAATTCCTGACATCACCCCGATGCCAGCCCACTTACTAAAAACCGAGACTTCCTGCCGAAATTTCGGCAGAGTCTCCCCTATAAATTGGACATTTCCCAAAATTTCAACCTGCATAAAACGCATTTAATATCCACAACTGGCAGCATGCACAATATAATTTCATGCAATTCACACAAATGGCCTTCGGCCTTTCAATAATTCCTATCCAATTACCACACCATTCAAATACATATTATGACTAATATTTAGTCTGCGGCTGCACCTAATAACCTTAGGCTGCCTACGTACCCCCCTTGAGGGATCAAGCCACACATAGTTCTTCCCTAAAACTCAGTTCCACACTTGGGCGATGTCTTATTTCATTTCTCGGTATTTCATGGAATCTCCCCATACGCCGGTACAACCAACGCCACGTATGGGGCCTGTCAACACGCCGGATAACCTACGCCACGTGCGACCATGCCATACTATCATAATATCTCCCCATACGCCGGTACAACCAACGCCACGTATGGGGTCTGTCTCAACGCCGGATAACCTACGCCACGCGAGACCTGCACATCATATCACATAACTCCCCATACGCCGGTACAACCAACGCCACGTTTGGGGCCTGTCCCAACACCGGATAACCTACGCCACGTGGGACCTCAATATTATATCACAAAGTTCCCCATACGCCGGTACAACCAACGCCACGTATGGGGTCTGTCGACACGCCGAATAACCTACGCCACGTGCGACCTCAACATAATATTACATAGCTCCCCATACGCCGGTACAACCAACGCCACGTGGGGCCTGTCCCAACGCCGGATAACCTACGCCACGCGGGACCTAACTTTCACTTGGTGGTACTTGTAGTGGATCCAACATCCGAGGAGGTACCTAAAGTAGTGCGTATAGCACTCCAAACTGACACTTTAGACTCTGTTGTACCCTTGTACAACCATATATAATTATAGTTATATAAATTAATTCTAATATTGTGTAACCCTCCACAATCATCTAGCACCCGATAATCCCCCCTAGAAAGGTGAGATTACTCCGGGAGACTCACGGTCAACCAAGGGTCAAACTACTCTAACCCTGGTCAACCGGACCTGCAAAACCCACGACCTCCAATTTCCAATCCGGAAGTCCCTATGGGTTCTACCAGGTATAGGACACTTGTCCTGCAAGTTTGGTTCAGATCGGACGGTCGGATTGCTCACGATCGCACGATCTGACGGTTAATATAAAATATAAATTTAAAATTATTATTCCGAACATCCGGGGCTCCGATTCACGATCCGTGAATTCCTACACGATCCTAGAAATACCTAGATTAACATATATTAAATTTGGGACCATCCGACGGTCCCAACCTATCAAACCCGGATAACGCATAATATGCGATTATCTGTTCGATAGTCAAACGACGTCCGAATTGAGATCCGCGAAATCCTACGCACTCGTGACAACCTAAGGATCTCATTGGGACACATTGCTACTTTTTCTACAGTGCCCACGCGCCGCCGCACGCGCCGGCAGCGCGTGGGTGCCCAAAGCGATAACGCTTCGCCGGAAAATCTCAACATCTCGGCTCCAAACTCCTACCCTAGGTATAACACCCTATTTGGAGCCACTTTTGTTCTTGGACCTACCCCAAAAAGTGGCCGGAAATGGCCGATCACGGCGGCCGAAGTTTCGGCCGATTTTCAATTCGAAAATCGAGTGATCTAGAGATCGAATCGATCAAAACCCAACCAACAGGCAGCTAGAACAGCTCGAGAGGTTCAAAATCCATACCTGGGTCGACAGAATTGGTGGTCGGAGGAGGGAGATCGACGGCGTTGAAGTTTCGACGACTTCCCGGCGGTTTTCTGCATTTTCCGGCCAGCACCGGCCGCGTCGCCGGCGGGGAACGGTCGGGGAAGGAAGGGGACGTCGTCCCGGTCATTTTGGTACCGGCCCCGCCCACAGCCGTGGCCGGTGGCCGGAGATACGAGGAGAGAAAGAGAGAGAGCCGACGGGAGAGAGAGAGAAGTCGCGGGAGAGAGAGAGAGGAGAGAGAGAGAAACCAGATTTTTATAAAAAAATCCCATTTCGAAATATTTACGATTATACCACTGGACTTCTTTTGACCATATCTCTCTCGTTACAACTCCGATTCGAGCCCACTACGTGTCTGTGAACTCGTCTCAGTACGACCTATCCAAAAATATAAGTCACGGTCCCAAAATCTCTCTGGTTAAAAATATGACTAAAATACCCTTAAATAATTAAATAATTAAATGAGGGTAAAATTTGGGGAAATTTGGGGTCGGGGTGTTACACCAGCTCAGATTTTTTATGTTTGCCTATATAGTAATATATATTGTTTGTGGTTTTTATCTTAGGTGGTAAGTGATATCAGTCAAGGAAAGGCCAATTTGCCAATGACATACTCACAACAAGTGCCCTTGCAACCATCATCCTCTTCACTTACTCAACAAACCACACCCCATAGAGGAAGATTCAAACACAGTGTCAAAAGAGGAGGACAAGTATAGACTGTGAAGACATATTTTATGGACTTTTAAGACCTATTTTTGGACTCTTAAGTACTTACTATATGGATGTGTATTTTGGGTGAACAATTATAGACTCAAGTACGCTATTTGGTAATGTTATTTTGAAGGCTCTTTTGCCTATTCTATGTAATGTTCAGGTGTATTTTGGATTGTATGTAATGTGCAATTGGTGAATGTTAATTGGTAATTGAAGCCTTATTGTATGTAATGTGCCCCTGTTCATTTGGTATACACTGCCAATTCAACACAAAATTAGCTTATATAGCAAAACATCTGATACACAGCCAAAGAGGCACAAAATAACCTTATGCCTAGGTTTCTGCCCATTTCTATACTACCAATTCCTGCTCATTTCTACACTATGCCCATGCCATCAAAAGCTGTTTAAGAGTATATACAACATTATGCCCATTTCCTGCCATTTTCTACACTGCCAAATCATCCATATTGATGAACAATATCACAATCATAAAACACAACAGAACAACAACCCATAACCACCTTTTTCTTTGTTGATAACTCAAAATTTCCCCTTCTAGTATAACAACTTGTTGACCCATTCCCAAATTATGTTTTTCAAAATCTTGATTTCTTCTTCCTCTTCTTTCAGTTTTTGCTCTAATTTATTCTTCTCTTCTTTCATCAATATGAAATTCTCCGCCAGTTCTCTCAATTCGTCCTCCATTCCTCTTAGTCTTCTAAATAACCTAGGCAAGATTTCCTTTCCTTATGGGCATGTTTCATTCTCCACCCATGCAAAAAATGCAACCCACTCTTACTGTTCTGCAATTCAAACAAAACGAAGAACCAATTTAAGACCCAACAAAACACCAATTTCATTCTCCAACCATGTGAAAAAACAAAACACCAATTACTGTTATGAAATTCAAACAAAAACTTACCCGATTATTGCAACATGCCTCAAATCTTCTTCCAGGATTCAGATCTATCTATGAAGTCCGACATTTGATTTCCGACCCATACTTGCAGTAATGCCGGCTGCAATTTGAATATGTCGAACTCTTTGATATTTTTCCTTCCCTCGCAACCCCTTCTTAGTTCTTCAGTTCTTCATTTGGGGGTCGAAGAGAAGGGTTTAAGGCAAGTGTTCAGATTCGAAGGAGAGTCTTCAGACTCAAAACAACTCTTTTATCCCTCATTTTGACGAATAATTTGACAGAGTTGGACGACAGGACCTAATTGCAACTGATTGTCTAATTAAAGGATTTCATTGCCTCAAAAATTAGTTCACGGACCCAATTGCAACTGGGGCCATAGTTCAAGGATGTCTACAGTAATTAACCCTTATTTCTAATCCTAAATGGACACGCTCACAAAACCTTTAGACAATCTTCGATTTGACACTCTTAGAAAGTCTTTAGGTATTTAATCCACTAAATAATTGTTCTTGTTCTACTACATTCCAAAAGGTCCTTATTATGTTTGATTTGTTTGGGTTTTGGATATTTTTATGAGTATTTTGTCCTGCACGTGCGTGGACAGTTAAGGAATATCAATCTTATTGATGTCTGGGAGTTTTTGTTGATCTTAGATTGGATTTCAGGAGTTCGATCACTTTGGGCAAATCAATATTAGGTTTGTATGAATGGTTCAACTGTCTTTGTTATTTATAATGTCCTCTAAATGCTCTTTGTATCAAATCCCATGTCTCACATATGGCACATACACTATAATCTTGCTTAATAATCTTGAATGAATCCTCACCTTGCCCTTGTATGGATACTAGATTTGCATTGTACTTTTTGCTATTGAGCTCATTACAAATTCATAATATCTCTTTAATTAAAAAGTAAAGTAAAATAAGTGCTTCATCTTTGCCAAGTAACCAAGCCTCCTATCTAACCCACATCGAGATTCGCGTTAAAAAGCTTTGATCTTGTACACGTTGCTCTTCTTTGTAGCCTACTTGCCTCGGGTTAGTACATTCCAAGGGTGCTTTTACACTCACTGTCTTAAAGTTAATTGACTTGAGCACATTGATTTAACTCCCATTACATGGGTCTTGTAGAAAGCTTGATTAAGTTAGCATTTAAAAAAAAAAAAGAAGGTGAAATTGGTGAGCTTCATATGCATTATGTATGTGTGTTTATCCTATGTCTTGGATTGTTCTTGATTGGACTTTTTCTTTGTTATTAAGCAAGTTTATTCACATAACACGAGATTAAGCTATGATATTTGCTCATTTGATGGACTTTATTTCTCACAAATACATTTGATTCTTCATTTTATAATCCTTGTGTTTGACTAAATCTTTGTGATTTAATGTGCCTTAGATCCTGAAAGGCTTTGGTTCAAATGCTTACAGCTAGTTATTAGTATTGGCTCTCCTTGGCTATCCTCACACATCGTGTTTGGCATGAACAATATTTTTGGCACGTTTGAAAGGGGAGTCTTAATATATTGTTGGCATAGTTGTTGGTGTTTAATTATGTTTCTTTTATTTTCTTCTTTTAGTTTATACCCCTTATTTTTCATCTTCTTTTTCTTGGGTGCTAGCATTGACAAATCTTTAGGGGGAGAGTTATTTTTCAATTGCACAAGGTGATGTTCTCGTGTTGATTTTTGATATTGTGTTTTCCTTGCTGTTAGTTTTGGTTTTTTTTAGTAATTGGTTTTAATATAAAATAATAAAAAATAAAATAAATAATCGAAAAACTATTTGTTTGTAACACAATGTCGTTTGATGCCACTTGTTTAAGTGTGCAACTAGGTTTTGTTTCATCTTGGACCTCACATCTACTTTCTTGCTCTGTATCCTCTCACTGAAACAGACTCCACAAGACCATCCTTTATGATATTATTTGAATGTGAATGACAAAAATGAAGACTGAAAGCCAAGTGAGATACGTATTGTGTCATATGGTTCTATGATTGAACCTAAAAGTGTGTATATTGTTCTTGCAGACGTTGAATGTATCTTGCTTATGAAAGTTAAGCTAATTCAATTCATAAGGAATATATGGTCCCACGCTCCACGGAGTCAAGCATACAATTATTCAAGTTTCACCAAATAGGCGTCAAAACTACATTCCTCAATGGAATTTCACAAGAAAAAGAGTATATGTTGACACATCTGCAAGATTCATAGAGCTTCTCAATCTTGTTCTCTTTCTTAGTCAAGACATGACAAATACCCTCCAGGGCATCTGTGGTTAATCTCTCTGATTTTTGTTGATAATCATTTTCTTCCATTTCCCTATCCTTGCTTGATGTTGTCATCCTTCTCGTTTTTGCTTCTGACACATTTCATCTTATATTTTCTCCCTTGTGTATCTTCATTGGCCTTTGGATTTCCTGAAAAAAATGAGGAGAGATGATTGTGTGAATTGTGATAAAAAGGGGGAGATGTTATGTTATGGAATTAAGGGGGAGTCATATTGTAATTTTCCTTTCAAATTACTTTTCTTCTCCCATATGCTTCAGTGGTTTTGTTGTTTCATGTTGTGTAGGATTAAGAGCTTTAGAGTAGGATTTCTTTTGTTAAATCCCATATAATTTCTTTTGAGTTGTAATGAGTGTTTTGTCTAGGAAATGCCAAAGGGAGAGATTGTTAGTATATGATTATGTGATTGGCATTCCCTAAACCTTAGATACATTAACATAGATGGTAAATTTGTTACGATAGACTCGCAATGACAAATGTCTCCATCCCAAGCCCTGATTCTAAGGCATATGGGTCAATCAACAATTTCTAAGGTAATATCATCATTCAATCATGTATCTTGATTGTGCTGAATTTATAATTGTTTTCAAATCAAGGATTTGTTTGGAACTCTGATTTTAAAACAATTAAAGTTTGATTGGGAAGACTTTTTGTTTAAAGGAAGTTTGTTTCTTGTTTTGAAAACCACTATAAAAAGGAAGCCTATGCTTCAATCTCTACACAACTTTCAACGTGAATTTTCAGATTTCCAAATAATTAAAGAAAGTTGATGTGCATTGTTTTCTTAAGGGTAGATCATCAAGAGTAAGATTATCTTGGTGATTTGTCATTTCATACATTTGCATTTATTTGCATAAGTTACAAGTGCCTCATACCTCCAGCAAGTTTCAATTGATCCCGCCCAGTATCTCATTCAACATAAGGAGAGAAAGAAGTAATCCTGCTAGAAGTTGAATTAAGAAGAAGTCAGTAAGCATTATCTAGAATGTGTATAGGATAAGTGTGTGAGTACTTCTCGTAATCATCATTCCATAGTGGATTTCTTTTGGGTTGAGGAGTCTTGTGGATTTTCCCTAGAGTTAAGGTTTTATCACGTAAAATAATTCTTGCATGTTCTTTATTTTTACATTATGTACATTTAAGGATTGATACCACTTATCAATCCCTTGGGCGTGTTTTTTTTTTTTCCTTTGTTACGCTTAAAATTTGTAGATATATTATTCACCTCCCTTCTAGTGTTTTAAGCTCTCTTACAGGTAATTTCAAGTCATATGAGAATATATTCTTAGAGTTTGTTGGCCTGGTTTCATGCAAGTCATTTTAGTTTAAAAAGTTGCCAATTTTCATTTTGGGTCCTTACAATTTGCTCGAGGGCCTTTGTCGGATGTCTCAACTATGCAAAATGCCCACAAAACTAATGAGATTCTAGACTTTGGCCTTTGTCTGATCTTCTTGTGATGGCCATTGAAGTAGAAAGTTTGAAGCACTCTTGAGAGGCAGAATGAGCACGAGTCATGAGATCCAAACCCTCGAAGCAAAAGTTTTTAACGCAAGACACTAGAAAAAAAAGAAAAAGAAATAAAGACTGGTCTTATATTTAAAGTAAAGACTTTTAATTTGAGAGAGGGAAACATCAAAAAAGAGAAAATGTTTTATTATTTTTTCTTCTTTATGTGACGAATATGCATTGTCATTTTTTCTTAATCATTAGATAATTTTGACCAAAAAAATAAAAATAAATCATTAGATAATATTTAAATGAGTTGGTAGGTGAGAAGAGAAGTTAAGCAAATATCCTTATTTTATACCGGTGCATGTAACTAGTCTATAATTTTATTTTATTTTTGTCAAAATTAGGAAGGGGGAGGGAGGAAATTTGACAACTCATGAGATTGTGAATATAAAATGAAGCTGTTGCAACACTCGTGCAAACGAAGTTGATGGCTGGAATATTTTGTAGTAAAGCTATAGACGGTGCTGTTGATGCGAAAAAGTGGTTCAGCACGTATTTCGTCAACTTAGTGATTTCAGGCCTTCGGTAGGTTACTGTCCTCGGTAGACGTTCTACTGCAGAAGGGTGAGTACCTACAAAAGGTCACGTTCGGTAAGTCCTTGAGGTACCGGTGTGGTACCGGCCGAAGGCTCTCCGATGCTTTAGTAAGTACGGTTTTAGTAAAGATAACTGACAGATCAATTGATAGCGTACCGTTAGTTCTGATCCCCCCTTTTGGGGATAGGGGTCTTCTTAAATAGGCCTTGGGAGGTGTGCACTGTGCTCATATTTCTGATGTGGGACTGTGGACATGGATTGTGAGCATGACACGTGTCCGATGGTAAAAAGGGGCCAAGATAGATGGCTTCGGTAGGAAGCATGCTGAAGAGGATCTATAATCAATATCGATCCTGTCCACGTGTTCGGTGGTCATAGGCCGTTTCTTTCCGGTATAAACAGTAGTCCCCCAAGTTCTCTTCCGAAGGTCCTTCGGAAGGGAAGTTAGTTCTCCATGGCGGTTCGGAGGATAACCTGCCGTTCGGTAGATTGGCCTGGGACTCGAGGGGTCGTTGATGCTGAGAGGGTTTTGGGGGCAGAGAGACGCTTCGTCTTCCGTGCCTGGCGTGCAGTCAGCCGCGCCATTCGCCGGGTAACGCGTGGCCAGTAAAAGCACGTCTGACGGCGCATTGATGAGCCGTTTAGTCTTTCGAGGCGTACCGTTACACCTCTCTCCCTATAAATAGAGATGGCTCCGGGTGTAAGGCTCACTTTGCAATTGTGAGTTTGACGCGAGAGCTCTGCGCAGGCGATTTCCAAAGAGAGTGAACGGCAAACAAGGCGATTTTTCACAGCGGTTCTCGGCACACAGGGCGATTTCCAACGAGACATCATCCCACACTACTCAAGGTAAGATACCGTTCGGTACCCCCTGAATATTCTCTCTTTATGTAATTATACGTCTTTCCATGGCGTAGGCTAGCCGATCGTTAAGTAGGATTTTCCTTCGGTAGTCTAGTGGCCATAGGTAGCGATGTAGGTATCGGTAGGGTAGTTTGTGGCACGGGCCCTAGCTTCCCTTTCTTTGTTTTGTAGATGTCCGATAGCGAGTCGCCGTTCGGTAGTGAGCCCAACGCTTTCGATGAGGAGTTGTCCTCGGGCTGGGATACGTCCAGCGGGGCCGTGAGCCTCGGCGCCGAGGGTGGAGAAGGCTCTGATGCCAAGTTATTCGGTGAGAAGGTGAACTCCGTTCCCACCCATGACATCGGTAAGGGGCTTATGACGGGGCAACCGCTACCCTTGGCCGCAGTGTACAAGGACGGTACCCGTGTCGGGCCGTTCGAGCACCAGCCTGAGGCCTCCACCTCTGGTCGTAGTGAGGGCACTGCCGGTCCCTCCCGGCCGAGGGTAACCATCGTCCACCTAGGGCCGCCTAGGATACCGGTGGGTGTGCCCCAGAAGACTCTGTTCGGGGTCGACTACCTGGAGCCCAATAAGATCACCGAACGGGAGTTGGAGAAGATCAGGGCCGAGTACCTCATTCCAGATTCGGTGAGGATGAGGATACCGAGCCCCGTCGAATCCCTCAGCGACCCAGCGAACGGTGAAGTGACCTTCTTCACCGACGTTCTTCTGCAAGGGGTTCGGTTGCTGTTGCAACCTGCAGTGCAGAAGATCCTTGCCCAGATCGGGTATGCTCCCGGCCAGTACAACCCCAACTTCTGGGTGGCCTTGATGGGGGTGATCGCTGCGTTCGGGATTGCCGAGGAGGGGGAGCCTTCCTACGAGCAGTTCTGGTATTTGTACAGCGTCACCAAGTCCAAGAGCGCCGATCACGGCGCCTGGGTTCAGGCGAACTGCCTGAAGGCTTCCGAGCGGGGACATTTCATTAGCTCGGTGCCGACTTCTCAGAAGTCGTGGAGGAATCGGTGGGTGCTGCTCTCCGATGATTGGGAATCGCCATCGGGAACACCCCGTAGCTTCCCGGTCCCTACGACATTCCAGATTGCCGGTAGGTTTTCGAACTACCGATCGGTAGGCTGGCTTCTCTTCTCCCTTGTTGCATTTTATTAATTTTTCTTCGTTTGACAGGCAAACTCAAGCAGCCGAGCCCCAAGCCGAGTGAGATCCGGCAGCTTGACAGAGTGAGGTCAAGAGTACCCGCTGCCGAGCGAGTTTATCCACGCTTCCTCTTCACCGACAACCTCGTCAGAGCTGGCCTCGCTAACCCTGCCGAGAGTAAGTATACCTGTCCTCTTTTTTTTTTTTTTTTTTTTTTTTTTTTTTTTTTGCTTTTGCTTGCCGACTGACCGATTGCCTTTGACCAGTGACGGACGCTAGGAAGGCTGCCGAGGCGAAGAAGATGAATGAGTCCTCCAGGAGGCGCCTGATGATGGGCCTGGAGGGCAAGAAAAAGAAGAAACAGCTTGAGGCAGCTTCCGTTCGGCAGGCGGTGGTGGATCCGGAGGATCA
>NC_034010.1:13422666-13423247 GCF_000346465.2 Prunus persica
AGGGCCGTCCTTGCGGTGGAGGACGAGGACGGTCCGTCCGAAGCCGTCACGATCACCTGCCCCGCGAAGACGGTGCAGTTCGTCAACCATATGATCCTCTGCTCTCAGATGGAGCTACCGGAGATCGACGAGCTGCCGAAGAAGTTTCTTCGGGAGGAGGCCGAACGCGCCTTCCAGCTTCAGGCCTCGGTAAGATTTTTGTTCTCTTCTGGCCAGGCTCCTTTGGCTTTGTCCAGCTGCCGTTTCAATAGTTTCTTGATGATTTTGTTTATTGCTTCCACCTGACCGTTTGACTGGGGATGCGCCGGTGATGCGAAAAACAGGTTGACTTTCAGGCGGGGTGCAAAATTGCCTGAAGAGTTCCGAATCGGACTGCCTGCCGCTGTCGGTAATGATCGCATACGGGGATACCGAACCGGGCAACAAAGGTGAGTCCAGACGAAGTCTTCCACTCTTGCTGCCGTTATAGTTGCCAGGAGGTTCAGCCTCCACCCTTTTGGTGAAGTAGTCAACGGTTAACCACTGTGTATTTCACCTGGCTTTTCCCCTGCGGCATTGTACCGATTAGATTCCATTCCCCA
>NC_034010.1:13423878-13425016 GCF_000346465.2 Prunus persica
GCCGTTACCTGGTTCACAATGAGCTGGGAGTCGCTGTGAATCCTGATTTGTTTTGCATTCATGCTCTTGGCTAACCGAAGGCCGGCCAAGAGAGCCTCATATTCTGCTTCATTGTTGGAGGTTCGGAAGTTGAATCGGAGGGCGTACTCGATCTTGAGTCCCTCTGGTGTTGTCAGTACCAAGCCTGCTCCGCACCCTTGTTGGTTTGCCGAGCCGTCGACGTGCATAACCCATACGGGATTTGAGATGTCGAACCATTCGGCGTCTACTTCCATTGGCGTTCCGGTTTCGGTAACCGGCTCGGGTGTCAGCTGTGCTGTTGATGGGGTGAGCTCGGAGATGAAATCGGCAATGGCTTGACCCTTTTCGGCGGGTCTTGGCGTGAATTGTATATCGAACTCTCCGAGTTCGATCGCCCACTTGATCAATCGGCCAGAAGTCTCTGGTTTTTGGAGCACCTGCCGAAGCGGTTGGTTAGTCAGAACTTTGATCCCGTGTGCTTGGAAGTATGGCCGAAGTCTTCGTGCCAAGACTACCAGGGCTAGTGCAAGTTGTTTTAATGGGGGATACCGAAGTTCAGCACTCTGGAGTGCCTTGCTGACATAAAAAATCGGTAGCTCTGCCCTCTCTGGCTTTCGGATCAATACCGAACTGACAGCAGTGCTAGATACCGAAAGGTATAGATAGAGAATCTCCCCAGGTAATGGTTTTGACAGGAGGGGTGCTCTGCCCATGTAGTCCTTTAAGTCTTGAAACGCTTTATCACACTCGGCAGTCCATATGATATTCTGTTTGCCCCCTTTCAAGGCTTTAAAGAACGGCACACATTTGTCGGTAGCCTTTGAGATGAAGCGAGTCAAGGCCGCGATGCGTCCGGTAAGGCTTTGAATGTCCTTCGTCGTCTTCGGTCTTTCCATGTCGATGATTGCCTTTATTTTTTCGGGATTCGCTTCGATACCCCTGTGACTAATCATGAACCCGAGGAATTTTCCGGAAGATACACCGAAGGCGCATTTTATCGGGTTCAGCCTCATCCGGTACTCTTTCAGTATGCCGAACATGATTGATAAATTGTGCAGGTGTACTTCGGCAGTTCTGCTTTTTACTAGCATGTCGTCAACGTAAACTTCCATGATGC
>NC_034010.1:13426481-13588146 GCF_000346465.2 Prunus persica
TCGTCAATTTTTCTCAAGGCTATACAGTCTCAGTATATGGCTGTGTGCTGATGTATCGGCAGAATTTACCGGTATCCCGGTTGTCTTGCCGATTATGTCTTCGGGCATTCGGCTTCGGTATTATTTCTTGTTCGTTCATCAGGACAGCCTCGTAGGTAGTGTTCAACAGGGTGAAGACTTCATTGCCGTGGTCACGATTCGGCTGTGGCTCTCGGTTGTCGTTGCGACCATACCGCCCTTTCCCTTCTTCGAGTGTTCTCTTCGATCGGCGCGGTCGTCTTTTCTCTTATGACCTGTCGAGTACGTGTCGACTCTCCCGTAGGGTGTCGCTTTTGCCAGATAAGCACTTGGTTCGGCGTCTCCTCGCGGTGCCGAAGCCGCAGGTTTCGAGTTGAAATATTCGGCTTTGGCGTGGATTGCCGCCTGCTTCATCAGCTCGTCGTACGTGCGCCAGTTGCTGCTGTGTACTAGGTATCAAAAATGTGAGGACCGAAGGCCACTCTTAAAGGCGTCATAGGCTGCCCTATCGTCTGTTTCCGGGCACCTTGAGTACTCGTGACTGAAGCGCGCCGCGTATTCTCTCAATGGTTCGTCCTCTCTTTGCTGAATCGTGTACAGATCATCGGCAGAGTAAAGACGGTCCGTTTGGATCATGAAGTGGTTGAGGAAAATCTGCTTCAGTTCGTCGAAGGAGTCTACCGTTTCTGGCTCCAACCGGTAGAACCAGTTCAGGGCTGCCCCGGTAAGGGAGGACGGGAATAGCAGGCACTGCCCTTCATCGCTCAGGCCCTTGCATCCAATGGCGGACTGAAATGAGTGGAGGTGTGTTAAGGGGTCTTCCGTTCCCGTATAGAACGGTATACGCAGTTGCTGCCCTTCCCGATCCTGCCGAGAGTCCCGGATGCGCCTGGTAAACGGTCCTGACCGAAGCTTTCCCCACTCCGGTCCTTGGGAGCGGGCGTTGTGGTTTTCCATTTTCTGGATTTTTTGAAAAAGGAGTCTGACAATGGGGTCCCGGCTAGGGATTTCCTCGGAACCGTAATCTTCCGATCGCCTTCGTAGGTTTGATGGATCAACCCCCGCGTACTGTGAAGGCATTGCCGAACGGTAGGTGGAAGTTTGCGTCTGGGAAGGGATATATTCGGATCCTGACTCTTCTGCGGGGTCCAGCCCTCTGACCTTCCGAATAGGCGACTTGTCTCCTAGGATTTTCGTCCGTGAGTCCCTTTGTCGAGTGCCAATCCTGATCGGAGACCTTTGTCTCTCTGCCTCCCGATCGTTAATTCGATGTCGACAATCGGTGTAGTCTTTCTTGGGGATGTGCGGCTGATCCCTGGGTGCCGGAACTACCAACTCTCTGGAAGGTGCGGGCGTTGCCTTCTGTACCTTCTCGCGTTTCTTCTTCCTATGGGGGGTCTGCAAGCTCTCGGAAGAGCGAGTTGTCTGGATGTTCTGTGTGTGCTGCTGGTGGAGCAGCTGCTGGGTTTCGTCCACTTTGGACGAAAGAAAATTGTTGTGCTCCTAAAGCCTCGCCATGTTCTTCCGTAAGGACGCGATTTGGACTGCCAGCTCTGCTTCGACGGTTGTTTGGGTTGCGGGAGCATTCCCGAAGGGAGTGCATGGGGGTAGCGCTGGGCTAGCTCCGCTCTGCCTTCCGAACGGTACGCCTTCTTCCGATAAGAACGTGGGTACTGAAGTGGTCCCCATGTGTTTTGGAGATGGTGGGTTGTTAATTTTTTTTTGTTTCCCACAGACGGCGCCAAACTGTTGATGCGAAAAAGTGGTTCAGCACGTATTTCGTCAACTTAGTGATTTCAGGCCTTCGGTAGGTTACTATCCTCGGTAGACGTTCTACTGCAGAAGGGTGAGTACCTATAAAAGGTCACGTTCGGTAAGTCCTTGAGGTACCGGTGTGGTACCGGCCGAAGGCTCTCCGATGCTTTAGTAAGTACGGTTTTAGTAAAGATAACTGACAGATCAATTGATAGCGTACCGTTAGTTCTGATCCCCCCCTTTTGGGGATAGGGGTCTTCTTAAATAGGCCTTGGGAGGTGTGCACTGTGCTCATATTTCCGATGTGGGACTGTGGACATGGATTGTGAGCATGACACGTGTCCGATGGTAAAAAGGGGCCAAGATAGATGGCTTCGGTAGGAAGCATGCTGAAGAGGATCTGTAATCAATATCGATCCTGTCCACGTGTTCGGTGGTCATAGGCCGTTTCTTTCCGGTATAAACAGGTGCCATGGCACGAAAGAATCATGTATGAGCAATTCTGGGTTTAGGGTTTGGAGGATGTTGGAGAAGTTTGGGCTAGCAATGTTGAAGGCCTATTTGATAGTGGGCAGGAGATGGAGTGGGAGGCAATTAGTAGGGGCGGAGCCACGTTGGGACTAGTGCAGTCCTCGGTCCCCACTGAATTTTTATTATAAATAAAAAAAGTAGTATGCTGTTATTGAATAACCCATATTAATTAACATATTAATTTTACCATGTGGGGCTTTACCCAACCAAACCTATGTTTCCTCCAAGACTACGCCTTCTTTTGCAAACCCATCCCAAAAGTTTTAATAAAACTATTATTATTATATTATGACAGGACCCGACCCAAATTTCACTTTGGAATCTGAGCCGAGCCCTGTACGTGTCGGACATCTGGCTAATGCCGAGCACAAAAGACCAAATTGCCCTTCTAACCAAAATCCAAAGGAATTCAAGTACGACTTCTGTCAAAAATTCGGCAGAGTCACCCTTATAAATTGAATATTTCCCAAAAATTTCTGCCTGTAAAACAAGCATATATGCTTATATAACTCATTTGTCAAGATGCATTAAACCATATCCAAGCAATCATGCAACATATCAATCTTGCCTCAGGTCTCAACAAATCAAACACATCGTTATGCTAACAACATGCAATTCAATTTCTTAGAATGTCCTTTGAACAATGTTAGTTTTCATAATAACTTAACTGGACTACCTTTTTATTATATGACCTCGTGGCTGCACCTAGAATTCTAGGTTGCCTACGTACCCTTAACAAGGAATCAAGCCACACGTAGTTCTTTCCTACAATTGCAAAACCACTAGTTCTCATATTTCAGCCCAGCCTCCTGTTTTCTAGGCTTCCTGACATTTCTCACATGGCAATATATAATTAAATGAAGGAATAAAAACATTTAGATTCAGGTAATCACACTTGGAAAACCACAACTATCAATTCCTCGTGACACCTTGGTGACACATCCTGCCCTATAATCCTTGCTAGACTCAGAAGACATCTGGTCAACCTGATCCACAATCCTCGCTCCCACGGTTCAGACATCTCTAAGACTCGTGGGGCAAAGTATGCTAGAATACTTGAGCTATTTAATACCATATCCAATAATAAAAAGATAAAGGCAAACAACTTAGAAAGAATAAAATAAGATAAATTAAAGCAAAATGGATTAAAATAAAATAAACAAGCTCCGACTACCCTTGTATCGATCTCGCGTAAGGTTCATAAATAATTAATTATATATACATATATATATCCGTCTTTCTCTTGTGACATAAATATATCAATTAAGAAAATAATAGTAACCGTATAAAATTCCTCAATTTTAATTTAAAAGCGTCTTAAAGCTTAAATCCTCTCCATCTAGGCATACCCCTATTTCTGATCCGTCATTTCCTTTAATACCGTCAATTCAATCTTCGCAGGTCTTGGAGATACCACTTCAATCCGAGTGGCATTCCTCACAGGTCTCAGAGATAATACTTCAATCAGAGCTGCATTCTTCGTAGGTCTCAGAGATAACACTTCAATCTGAGCCACATTCCTTGCAGGTCTCAGAGATAACACTACAATCTGAGCCGCAATCCTTGCAAGTCTCGGAGATACCACTTTAATTCGAGCCGTATTCCTCGCAAGTCTCAGAGATAACACTTCAATCTGAGCCGCAATCCTCGCAGGTCTCGGAAATACAACTTCAATCTGAGCCGCATTCCTAGCACCGCACGTTTCGAGCTTCCCCGAAACTTGTAGGACATTATCAATAACCAAAATGTTTCAAAGTAACTAGGGGACACCCTCGTGGTGAGTTTGAAAACCATAACCCGTCATTTATATCAACTTTCAGTAAACTTATTCTCAACTAAACTTAACATATATATACCTTTATATGCCACAATCTGATGAAAGCCAAGTGCTATGATTCATCCTTTTCAACTATTGAATGTACATATATTAAACACTTAGCTAGTATGTTAGCCATATTGATCTCTGATTAACATATGGTTCAAATATTATATTAATAACCTTACAACATAATTAACCATATGAATATATAAGCATGTGATAAATCAATAGATAATTAAATACTCATCCTGAATTCACATAAAATCAAGAAATTAAGACCATAAACAAACCAATTGAACACTTGCACGCACATGAACTTTCTAAAAGCTTAAACATATTCTATGGAGCTCATCCTTATTATTTAATCCAAAGTCCTGGCGTTGGGCTCCTAGAAGTGCGTGCATTGAATTGAAGGTCATTCTCAAGCCTATGTAAGCTTTTTCACTGATTAGAACAGTCTAGAAGTGCCTCGGGACTCAAAAAGCGTTAAGTCCCAACAAGTCAACCTGGAACCCCGTGGGGTCCACAACCTCAAGACTCTGATCCGAGAGTTCCTAGAGGTTCTAACATGCCTAGGACATATGTCCCGAGAGTCTGGTCTCGATCGGAAGGTTGGACTACTCACGATTGCACGATTGGATGGTTACTGTAAACCTAGCCTTGGGTTGGCCTTTTCGAATTATCCGGGACTCCGATTCACGACCCATTGAATCCTACACAATCCTGGAATTACATAGATCAACATATAAGAAATTGAATGCGATCCAAATGTTCAAACGTATCAAACCCGAAAATCGCACGATATGCGAGATCCGTTCGGGGTTCAAACGTTGTCCGAATTGAGATCTGTAAATTCCTACTCACTCGTGACAACATAAGGATAATTTTAGGACTGAGAGTGACCTCACCAGGCTTCCACGCGCTGCCACACGCACCGGAAGAACGTGGGTGGCTTGATCAAATTTCGGCAACCAGAAATCTTCAAAACTGGAAATCCGCTTCCTACCCTAGGTAAAACACCTTATTTAGAACCACTTTTGTTCTTGGAGCTACCCCAAAAATGAGACGGAAGTGGCTGGAATCGAAGGCCGAAACTGGCCAAAACTTCAATCGCTTAATCAACCAACTAAACGCAGAAATTTCTCAAAAATAACACAACCAGCAGCTAGAACATGTTGAGAGGATAGAAAAGCATACCAAATTCGAAAGATTTGGTGGCCGGAGGAGTCCGAACAAGCTCCTAAAAATTTGCTAAAAAACTGTCCAACACTGCCTGTTTCGTGGCTGATTCTGGTGACCACGCCGGCGGATCAAAGCTGGGACCGGTGCTGCCAAGAACGGAAGTGTGTGGTGGCGGTGGTGTAGGAGAGAAGTTGGCTGGTCGTGAAGCTTATGAGGGGGATGAGAAAATCTGAGTTTTAAAACTGAACTTTGAAATATTTACGGTTATGTCACTTCGTTACAACTCCGATTTGAGCCCACTACGTGTCTACGGACTCATCTCGACGTGCTCTATGCAACAGTATAACTGTAATTTCCAAATTCCTTACCGGTCAAAAAGTCAACTTTTTCCCTAATAATTTATTCTATGGGCAAAATTATCTTTTTCTCTAATAATTTAATAATTAAAAATTAATTAAGGACCGGATTGTTACATATTACCTTTTAACACACATATTACCTTTGTACACAAATTGCTAAAAATAAAGAGATTTTAATCCAATTTTTGATTTTTTTGGTGGGAGCAAACTTTCTCATTGTTTATGAGTTTTGAGTTTTTCTCTCAAACTCAATATTATATTAACAAGTTTTAAAATTAGGTTAATTCATAGATGAATGATTGCTTGGTTGCATAAATTGAGAAAAATATTTTTAATAGTATAGATGATGTGGTTGTTATGCAACGATTTCAAAATATGAAAATTTGTCAAGGACAATTATAAATTGTAGTGAAATATTTTTTTTTTGGGTCAAAATTATGATTGTAATGAATAGACAATATTATTTTTGATATTTTAGTATGTCTTGAGTTCAAATTTTTTATTATTTATATTTTGTGAGATGCCTCCACACACATAAAATTCTAACTTCGCCACAGGCTGTTAGTGTGGCAGTGAGGCAAGTCAGCATGTGGAAGATGAAGTTCCACAAATTGAATGCATTGAGAGGATTTTTGGGAGAGTTTTGGCTTGATAGAGCTGAGATTTACAGGTGTGGGGCAAAATAAATATGTGAAAATTAATTTTCTTATTGGCGAGCTTCTTGGCTTACTCTAGGAAGGGAGATATGTGGCCTTGAGCTAACCATGGAAGCATAAGAATACTGACCATGCTTGGATTTTGAGAAGACTTCCTCGTTTTATTTATTTATTTATTTTTCATGACTCTTGTTCTTGAGGCGGTGGTTGGCTTATGGCCTCATATATAATTTGGTGTTTTTGGAGATCATATAGTGAGGGAACTCTGATGGAGATGAGTCATAGTTTGTGCAAGTGCATATGTAATTCCAATTTCCAGATTCAAACGGGATAAATTCTTCCAACAAAGGGCTCGTTTGGGAGTACTTCTTTCTGAAACGCTTCTACAAAGAAGCAGTTTGTCATTTGGATGTCACATTTGAAAGTGCTTTTACACAACATAATAGCGCTTTTGATATTTTGTTGAGTGTTTGGTTGACACAATAAAAGCACTTTTAAAAGTACTTTACAAAAATTTAAAGAATCCCAAAATATTATAATAAACATAGGAAATAAAAATTCACAGGATCCCAAAATAAAAACACAACTTAAAAAAGTATGAACTTCACCAAGTATAATTTTTAATCATTTTTTGAAAATAAAAAAGGAATTAACTAGACATAATAAGATTTTCAATTCTCTCACGTTTGTCAGCCATCTCATGCCCATGGGTTAGATTTTGTTCTTCAACCATCTCTTCCCCTATAGTAACTCCTGCCCCGCCAGAGGGAAGTAGCTCATCATCATCATCATACGGTTGGAATTCTTGATCTGTCATTGAATGACATCTTGTAAAGTTGTAAAGAGTCATTGAAGCAACAATTATTATGCATACATATAGGACAGCTCATAGGAAAGCATCTAAAACAATTTTTTTAAAATTTTTTTATTTGAATACAACCGATATTGGGAGTGTGGGGATTTGAACACATGATCTAGGATACAAGGGTAATGCTCTTAATTGTCAAAACAATTTTTTTCTACTTTTACTGAACACCTAACTTTTTACCACCAAAAAAAAAAAACTATATATATATTCCCATTTGTTTTTTTTTTTTCACTTTGATTTTTCTCAAGTTTTTAAAAAATAATAATTTTTCTTTCTCAGTCAAAATCTGAAGTCTTTGTGGTCCTTTGTTTTTCTATTTTGGTAAAAAGCTTAGGGCCTGTTTGGGAGTGCTTCTGAAACTGCTAAAGGTGCTTTATGACAACTAAAAGCGCTTTTGACAACGTTTGGCAAAAAAGTTGCGCTTTTGGGTCATAGAAGCGTTTTCTGGAGAAGCACCTGCTATGTACTTCTTCAGAAAGCACTCCCAAGTGCTTTTCCAAGAAGTACTTGGATTTTTTATGAAAATTCAAAATTTTTATTATAAAAGTGCTTTCGTTAGAAGTATTTATGAATAGAAGTACTTCCTAGAGAAACAGTCCCAAACGAACCCTAAGGTTTCAGTAAAAGTTTAAATTAAAAAACAAAAAAAAGGACAATTTTGACAATTCAAAAAAGAGGACACATATCACTCTTAGATTGAGCCATAATAGAAGTAAGGAGGGAGTTCCTTCTAATGGGTAAGGAGGGAAGTATTGTAAAAAAGGAAACATGTTACAAAAACACAAAGAAAACCTAACAGCATTACTTAAAAAAAGTAGAGAAGTCAAGCCCAACATTTTGAGTTTTATACACCTACGTGACGTGAGCATTCAATAATCATCCTACACATATGCTGATGTGAGCATTCAAAATCATTAGAATGATTTAATTGAAGACTCAACGTACGGACGTCTTTTTCACTTAGATTCCCTTCCCGTACAAACTTGCATCAGTTCCTCCACGACCCCATCAATCTCTTCATCCTCTTTCTTGTTCATGTTGTCTCTTATTTTCAATGCCTTTTTTCTCACTCCCTCTCCAATTTTCTCCACAAAAACATCTCTAATCACCTTTGCGACCTCTTCTCTTTGCAAACTTCCTTCACCTGTTCTCTTAACCTCAACACCAACACCCACCTCCTCCACTAGTCTAGCGTTGATCGGCTGGTCAAGATGCATAGGCATGGCTATAATTGGAACACCAAACTTGATGCTCTCCAACACTGAGTTCCATCCGCAGTGACTCACAAACCCCCCAACACTAGAATGCTGCAGTATCTTTGCCTGTGGGGCCCAACCCTCCATTATCACTCCCTTCTCTCCCACCCTCTGTAAAAACCCTTCTGGTAACACCTCTTCAACCCTAGTATTTTTCTCCTCCTTAGAAAATCTTATAACCCAAATGAAGCTCACTTTGCTAAGCTCTAATCCGTGAGCTATCTCTTCTATTTGCTCCTTGGACAGAAAGTACTCACTGCCAAAGCATACATACACTACAGAAGACCTTTCCATTTTGTTCAGCCATTTCATGATCCATGTTTCCTCATCAACTTTTTGATCCACTGGCTCTTGAACAAGCGTGCCAACAGGCACGATCTTTTTCCCCATTAAATCAGAGAGATAATCAATATATTTTTCTTCAATCCCCCTGGATGTCTTTACCAAAATGATGTTACAAGATCGAGCACTGCATTGCTGAACACGGTCTCCATCTTTGATGCCATTTGCTGAAGATTCCAACACGTTGTTGAACTTTTCAGCTTCGTAATCTTGAAGATAAATCGAAGGAAAAGGAAACTTGACACTAGGGTTCTTGAGATGTTGAATACTAAATGAAGTAAAGGCAGCACCCATGGTGATGAATTCGATGGATGGAAAATTTTGCAATGAAGCTAGAGAGGGCGCCCATGGTTGAAGAAAATCATATATGAGCAAATCTGGGCTTAGGGTTTTGAGGATGTTGGAGAAGTTGTTGCTGGACATATCAAAGGCCCTTTTGAGAGTGGACATGAGATGGGGAGGGAGGCCATTGGTGGTATGGTAGTGAGGTGGGAGTTCAGGCAAGTCATCATGTGGAAGATGGAGTTCCACAAATTCAATGCAATGAGAATATTTTTGGGAGAGTTTAGGCTTGATGGAGCTGAGATTTACAGGCGTGGAACAAATAAAGATGTGAAAATTTCTCTTGGTGGTCAGCTTCTTGGCTAGCTCTAGGTAGGGAGATATATGGCCGTGAGCTAGCCATGGAAGCATAAGAATAGTAAGTTTTCTTTGGTCAGAGTAAACCATATTTTGTTTTCCTTTCACTCTTTTGCTTGAGGTTGCTCGATTATAGGCTTATTGGTAGTTTTTTTGTAGCTAGCTCTATGCATATATATATATATATACACACACATTCATGGGAAAAGAGGCTTGGGGATGGGAAATCAATTGATTTCCTATGTTTGGTAAAGTTCGGGTATGAGAAATCGTTGCTTTGCACATGAGAAAGTAGAGGGGAAAGTGAAGCCCTCCTCCTTCCTTAGGTTTTGTTTTCCTCCTCATGGGAAAGTTTGGGAAAATGAGCTAATATTAAATACATATTTTTCATGACCATATTATCCCCATTAATAATTTAGAATTACATAAATGCATTCTATTTTTATTTGATTTCATATGGGTATAATTGAAAAATTAAACAAATTTTGTTTTACATTCCTACACAAACCAAACATGTGAAAGGAAATAAAGTGGTATTTCTTGGTTACTTTCCCAAGATTACCAAACATAGGAAAGGAATCTCTATTTCCCATCCCTTAGAAAATGACTTGGAAAGTAATTTCTCCTCAAATTCGTTCCGTGAACCAAACGGAACCTGCATAATAGAAGTTCCAAAAAAACACGTGATGATTGGATCATGCATATGTAAGTTCCCGAGTGATGATTGGAACAAGTTCCTAATGATAAAGACTCGAAACAAGAATAGTTTAAACTTTCTTCTTTGTTTGGCTTGATATAAGACGAATGCACCAAACAAACCGACTAATTGCTGGCACAATATAAATTGGGGCTACAATTACCTAATAATTAGGTACTAAGGGCTACAATTACCTAATAATATCAACTTTCATTATACAGATTTGAGAAACAAAAAGTTCAACTTTGATGACAAGCGATATTAAAGGAGGGCGTAATCAAACTTAGGATCTTGAGTGTAGAAATAAATACTTTTAACAACTTGAGCTACAAGCCTTTTGTAATATTAATGATATTTTAATTATACGTTTGAATAGTTCGCTTCCTTCTCTTTTATTTTCATTTGTTTATATTTAACTCTAATTTTATTTATATTTTTGGTCAAGGTAAAAAGACTTTGAATCTCTCTCCAATGATTTTCACAGCCGAAACTCCTTTAGTTTCCACAAATATTTTTTAATATTTCATGCATTTGTAAGTTTCCGACTCGGATGGTTCATGTAACCAAGAAGTTTAAACTTGTTTTTGCTTGTTCCGCCGACGAAAGCGCAACAAAAGGACAAACTACAACCAATACTTCTAGTATCACCAGTTCTCATTGAATTTGTTGCCGTGAATGTTTAGGATTCTGCCCAAACTAGTATTTGCGTTTCTGAATTGTTTGAAAACACATATGAAATTATGATTTCTCCTCCCCAGAAGACAAATTGACGAAGAAGTATCATGATTTTGATGACACA
Source organism: Prunus persica (assembly GCF_000346465.2). NCBI lineage: Eukaryota > Viridiplantae > Streptophyta > Magnoliopsida > Rosales > Rosaceae > Prunus > Prunus persica. Next base: position 13,437,403 of record NC_034010.1, read on the forward strand.
AATTAGAATCCAGGGTTTTCGAAGTGCCTAATGGACAACTATTAATTTAGAAATATATATATTTTTTTCGCAATGCAGAAACACATAAATCCCAAGTTTGAATTCATCCTATTTTTGTTTTTGTTTTTTCCTTTTTTAACCCAGAAGAAAAATTGAGTGCCACTCTGCTATGTAGAATGCAAGTTTTAGTTTAGATTTTTTTTTCTTTTTAGTCTCTTATTCTACATTTAGATCTCATATATTTACTCGCATTTTATTAAATCTAAGTCATTCAAACAATCTGACCACTTAACAAATTACAAGTACTCAAACTTAAAATCAGATTGGATGGACATGAGGCTTACACTGATGATTCTACACGTGCTGAGAATAGTCCTTTTATTTCTTTATTATTTTCTTGGTCGGGACTCGAGAGACAGGTGTAGTGTAGCGATGGAGACGAGGCCCGCAAGACATAAAAGTCTGAAGAAGAGAAGCGTGAAAGCTTCATTTAGACAGTTAAGTGCATACGTAACGTAAAGATTCAAAGACTATGTCCCTCTCCAAACAGGGAAAGATCTGAGTTGAAAGCAACAAACTACAGTCACAATAGGAAAGCATCTACAACGTAAAGAAAATAAGTTTACCAGAAGCATCGGAAAGATCTAGAGTCTGAAGAAGAGATACTGAAGTAATTGTTCATCGACTGAGCTTAAATGAAATATTAACTCTTTGTTGTGCCATAAGCACAAGATCTTAAGAAAAAAATTCAAGATAAACCATATAATATTTTCTAACCCACAAAATAATATAGAAAATAAATGCAAGAACAAGAGAATAGCAAGACACAACGAGGCTGCTTACAATCAGTGTAAATGAGCAAACAAATTCACCATCAACAAATTAGCATGCTTATGAAGTGTTTTGCAACCTCACAAACCAAGGCGCCATATACACCAAATGACTCTCACTGAAAAACTAAACAAAGAAACACACTCACACTAATGAAAGCAACGTTACAAGGTAGGAGATTGAATATTACATTTACAATACACTCATAAGTTACAAAAACTAATTACAAATATTTAGCGCATAGGTTACATAGAACTGAAAGGGTGGAATGATAAGAGCTATGGTGGTCATCCACCAACTCATGCATTTACAACACCGCCTCTTGAATGTCCACCATACAATACAATGATATAGTTGCGTCATTAAACACTTTGCTTGAAAAACTATATGGGACAAAACTTAGGCTACGGGAAAAAGAGTGCAACACAAATAATATTGATATCACATTTGTCTCTCCTACGGAATGAGCTTTGGTGATGTTTGTATAAAAATTGCGTACAAACCATTATTGGAAGATTGGGCTAGAGTGGGCTTTACCCTAGTGTTGACTTTGGAAAGAGACAAATTAGGCTTAGTTGTGTAAATTCAATCCAAAAAAAAATTAAATAATAGCCCACATCTACAGCCAAATACTTTAATACTTTAATTACTAAAGTTTTTTTTTCTTTCTCTCTCTTCTTTGGTTTATTCAGCTTTTGATTTGGCTCAAATAATGTTTATATCTCTCTTTGATTTTGTTTTTTCAAATTTATTGATGTTGCTTCTTTTGAAAATTTTGAAATATGGACCCTCCCTAACTAAACCACTCCATTGAGCAAAAGCCCTTGAGCTTCAAATTTATCTTCGTCTGAGCCTCTGAATTTTGGTTTTTTTTAGGTTTTTTTTGTTTGTTGTAGGTTTCTTTGTTCACATATCTCTCTAAAAATAGTATTTTTCTTAATGAATTCTGAAAATAGTTTTTAATTTGAAGGAAATATACGGAATTAGTAAAAAAGTATACCACTTTCATTAATCTGAAGGAAATATTGCTTTATATATATTTGTTTAAAAATAGGGCTTATAATTGATCTCAAAAAAAAAAAAAAAACAAATAGCCCACCCCTGTAAATATTCCTTAGTCCGCCATTGCATGGCATAATATTTGGTATGCTATGCTAGCATCTCATAAGCTCTTCAAGAGACCTGAATTTTATGATAACTTCTTAAAAAATTTGAATACATTTCAACGATATTAAACTTGAATTTGAACTCATAATTCAATCAAAGTACTCATTGAGGCAATTTAGATCATTTTCATTTTAAAAAAATTGGGTGCACACATTGAGCTTCATGCTCTTTACCTTCTTAGAGATTTTATTTGAGGAATTTATATTGCATCACATATTACATCTCTTAGGATTTGTTCTTATTATGTATTCTTTAAGAGATCTATTCTTGCAATATGCTTCAAACACTTCATAATCTTTATGAATTTTTCATGTAGATTTAAGGTCTCCATGAATATTGAGATTGAAACAAGGAGTAAAAGAGTTAAAAGTTTAAGAAATTTTTTCCCTGATTATTTTGTAATTATAATGTTGGTGAAAATCCAATTTCCTTTCTAGAATTTGTGAAATTTGTTATTTGGCTAAGCTAAAAGTATAATTTTGACAATAAAAAGCATATGAAAGTTTCTCTTTGGTTGGCTTCTTGGCTAGCTCTAGGAACGGACAGTGTGGCCATGAGATAACCATGGAAGTATAATAAGAATGCTTGGATGCTGTGAACAATCCATTTTCTGACTCTTTTTCTTGAGGTGGTTGTTTTCTTATGGCCCATCAGAGTTTATGGTCGACAGATAAGCTTCAAACACATGCATTGGTCGTGTCAGTTGCGATAAACTCTTCCCAACAATCAACAATTTCTAAGGTAATATCATCATTCAATCATGTGCTGAATTTAGAATTGTTTTCAAATCAAGGATTTGTTTTGGAACTCAGATTTTAAAACAATTAAAATTTAATTGGGAAGACTTTTTGTTTAAAGGAAGTTCGTTTCAATTCAAAAAATAATTTTTCAGTTTTTCAACTCAAAAGTCTTCTCAGTTTTCTTATTTTTCTTATTGGCGAGTTTCTTGGTTAACTCTAGGAAGGGAGATATGTGGCCATGAGCTAACCATGGAAGCATAAGAACGCTGACCATGCTTGGATTTTGAGAAGACTTCCTCTTTTTTTTTTCCCTGACTCTTCTTCTTGAGGCGGTGGTTGGCTTATGGCCTCATAATAGTTTGGTGTTTTTGGAGATCATATGGTGATGATCTGATGGAGATGAGTCATAGTTTGTGCTAGTGCATACGTAATTCCAATTTCCTGATTCAGATGGGATAAACTCTTCCAACAAATTAAGACTCTTATCATGCATACACATAAGAAGTGGAAATTTGCTTCTGTCTTAGTTTGGCCTTGATATAGGACAGCTCATAGGAAAGCATCCAAAACAATATTCTTTTTATTTTTTTTATTTGAATACAAGCGATATTAGGAGTGTGGGGATTTGAACACATGATTTAGGGTACAGGGTAATGCTCTTAACTATATGAGTTACAAGTCCCTTGCAAACAGTCTGAAATACTAAAAATAAAAAATAGATGCTCATCCATATGCACTGTCATGCCCCAACCCTTGGATTTACAAAACCTTGTGTTAAGACGTGATTCACACCTTAATTATAGAATTTAATAAAAACTATAACTAAAATGTGAAGAAAACATTTAAATAAATAAAATAAATATTTCACATAGAATATTCAGTGGAAATGACAACATGTGAAATCTTAAAAATTTTACATTATCTTACAAGTTGGCGTGACTTGTGGATATTGACTTACTTTCCTTACACACCAAGAATTCCTATTATAATTGTAATTGATTTACTTTAATTCATGATTTCCTACTGTAAATAGATTTAAGAATTTATTATTTACTTGCCCATTCAGGTTTCGTTGTATTATAAATATGACCTCCTACAAGGAGAAGAACATACAGAAAATTCCCACAAACAAATATTCTCTCATAGTTTTCATATTTTAGCATGGTATCAGAGCGGCAATCTTGGAATTGCTGACTCTAGTTTCAAACCCCCGCCGCCGCTATGGGGGTTGATGATTTTTTCAACCATCATGGAGGTAGCACCATCGACTCCTTCTCTCATTCTCAACTAACCATCGTTGAGTTGAGTGCCCAGATGGCTCCGCTCCTACAGATGCAGACTTTGACCCCAAACCCGATCCAGAATCAGGATCTTCTTTCGACAACCACGACCCCGATCTCGACTATGACAACGACGACCCCGACCCCTACTCTGAAGATGACCCCGACCCCCACTCCGATGACCCCAACCCCGAATTTGTCTCTGATTCAGAACCCGATCCCGATTTCGACTCCGACTCCGGCCTCGACTCAGGCTCAGATTTCGATCCAAATTCCTACTCAACTTATATCCTATGCATCTTCCGCTGCACAGATTATGACTTCTAGACTAACGACCCCGACATATGGACCAGATTGCACATATTGTGGTGATCCGAGACACACTTGTGAGACTTGTTTTAAATCGCATGGCTACCCCGATTGGTGGGCTATTCTTACAGATCAAGGACAATGCACCAGTAATGGTACTGGTTATGGATTCCATACTTCCGATAAGATTGATTCCAGGAGCTGGATAATTGATTCTGGTGCAACTGATCATATGACGTTTGATCCTGATGATTTTCTGAATACTACACAACCTCGACGAACTTGTATTGCAAATGCCAATGGTGTTACTTATCCTGTGACAGGGGCTGGCACTGTTGCACTCTCATCCTCTCTCACACTGTCTAATACTTTACTTGTTCCATTTTTATCCACTAAATTGTTGTTAGTTAGTCAGCTTACTAAACAATTGAAGTGTTGTGTACTCATTTACCTGAGTTTTTGTTTGCTTCAGGATATTCACACTAAGGAGATTCTTGGTCGTGGTACTAAGAGAGGGGGGCTATATTATGTCGATGACTTCAGTTCCGGCGTGCCTAACAGTGTGACACATCCCTTTGATAGCAAACAAAAGCAAATTTGGTTGTGGCACCTTCGATTGGGACATCCGTCTTTCAGTTATATGAAGCATCTTATACCAGATTTATTCTTAGGTTTCAAGGACTCCGACTTCACATGTGATACTTGTATTTTGGCTAACAGTCACCGTGTGCCCTACCTGTTGAGTACGAACAAGTGTACTTGTAAGATCCCACATCAACCAACGGAGAGGGGGTGATGTGCCTTATATATGCACACCTGCATCCATCTAGCACGAGGCCTTTTGGGAGCTCACTGGCTTCGGAGTCGTAGGAACTCCGAAGTTAAGCGAGTTGGGGGCTAGAGCAATCCCAGGATGGGTGATCCACTGGGAAGTTGCTCGTGAGCTCCTAGAAACAAAACCGTGAGGGCAGAGAGAGGGGCCCAAAGCGGACAATATCGTGCTACGGCGGAGTTGATCCCGAGATGTGACAATTTGGTATCAGAGCCACTCTGCCGTGTGGTGCGAATGTGCCGACGAGGACTTCGGGCCCTTAAGGGGGGTGGATTGTAAGATCCCACATCAACCAACGGAGAGGGGGTGATGTGCCTTATATATGCACACCTGCATCCATCTAGCATGAGACCTTTTGGGAGCTCACTGGCTTCGGAGTTGTAGGAACTCCGACGTTAAGCGAGTTGGGGGCTAGAGCAATCCCAGGATGGGTGACCCACTGGGAAGTTGCTCGTGAGTTCCCAGAAACAAAACCGTGAGGGCCAGAGAGGGGGGCCCAAAGCTGATAATATCGTGCTACGGCGGAGCCGATCCCGGGATGTGACAATTGTACTACTCCATTTACGTTAATTCACTCTGATGTCTTGGGACCTTCGCCTATCACTGCTCCTTCTGGTGTTCGATGGTTTGTCACATTCATCGATGATTGTATACAGATGACATGGCTTTATTTGCTGAAGAATAAAAACGAAGTGTTTTCCCGTTTTCAGTCCTTCCACAAACAGATGAAAACTCAGTTTAATGCTCAAATCCAGATTCTTCGCTCAGACAATGGTGGAGAATTTGTCAATCATGACTTTCAGACTTACTTCCAACAACATGGAATTATCCATGAGACGACTTGTCCTCAGACACCACAACAAAATTGTGTTGTTGAACGAAAGAATTGACATCTTCTTGAAACCGCCCAAGCACTTCTGATTGGCGCTCATGTTCCTCGCTATCACTGGGATGATGCTATTGTCACCGCAGTTCACCTGATCAACCGCATGCCTTCTGGTGTATTGACCTTTAAAACTCCCTTACAGGTGCTTGCGCAACACAGACCTCTGCTCTCTGTTTTGGTACTCACACCCCGAATCTTTGGATGTGTGGCTTTCGTTCATCTCCACAAAAATCAACGTAGCAAACTTGATCCCTGTGCGCTTCGTTGTGTTTTTATAGGTTATGCCACTCATCAGAAAGGCTACCGTTGTTATCACCCTCCTACCCAACGAACCTATGTCACTTTGGATGTGACCTTTCTGGAATCTGAGTTGTTCTTCCATGACCCATCATCCAATTCTACGCATCAGGGGGGGATACGAAGTGAAGAGCAGAATTGAAGCAACTTGGGAAATAAAGAAATTTTCCTCTGTACAGAAATGATTAATCATCCTGAGTCTGGAGCACGAGATTACTCTCTGTCGAAAAGCAACCAATCGCCCATTCATAGCGATCAATTGCCTCACCTACCTGATCCATGTGAAGATATTTTTGATCCGAGTCTCACACCTACAGACAATACAGAACAACAAGATGAAGACTCCCCCTCTAACTCAACAGTACCAACAGACCAATCTCCTGAGAATATCCTTGAGGTAACTACTCCTACTAGATTTGTGCATTTAAATGATTAAACTATTGGATATCAATTACCTTTCAGGGAAAATCGTGGGAAGCCATCAAACCGTTATGCACCTGATATTGGCAAGACATCCAAGTATCCAATTGCAAATCATGTATCCACTGAGAAGCTGTCTGAACAACTCAAGGCTTTTGTGCATCAGTTGTCTGCGATCCATATTCCAACCAAGGTCTCTGAAGCATTAAAATATCCTAAGTGGGTCCAAGCTATAAAAGAGGAGATGAAAGCTCTTGAGAAAAATCAGACTTGGACATTAGAGACTATACCTCGAGGAAAAAAGACTATCAGATGTAGATGGGTGTTTACTATAAAACACAATGTAGATGGATCTATCGAGCAATACAAGGCAAGACTTGTGGAAAAAGGGTACACACAGACATATGGTATAGACTATGAAGAAACCTTTGCTCCAGTTGCAAAGTCAAACACCATCAGAGTCTTATTGTCCCTTGCAGCTAATTTGGATTGGCCACTACACCAGTTTGATGTAAAGAATGCTTTTCTACATGGCGTACTCACGGAGGAGGTGTACATTTACATTCCTCCTGGATATAATACTACTTAGACTGGAACAGTTTGCAGGTTACGAAAAGCATTGTATGGATTGAAACAGTCACCACGTGCATGGTTTGGACAGTTCACCATGGCAATGAAGAACAATGGTTCAAACAGTGCAACTCAGATCATACTCTACTCTTGAAACATCGAAAAGGGAAGGTAACAACATTAATAATCTATGTTGATGATATGATTATTACTGGGAATGATAAACAGGAAATATCACAGCTACAAGACTATCTGGCTACGGAGTTTGAGATGATGGATCTAGGTGGACTCAAGTATTTCTTGGGAATTGAGGTGGCTCGATCCCAGCAAGGCATATTTCTCTCTCAAAGGAAATATGTCTTGGACTTGTTGACAGACACATGAATGCTAGATTGTAAACCTGCGAACACTCATATTGTTCAGAATCATCATCTTGGAGAATATCATGATCAAGTTCCAACTAACAAAGAAAGATACCAAAGGTTAGTAGGAAGATTGATCTATTTGTCACATACTTGACCAAACATTACTTATGCAATGAGCGTTGTCAGTCAATTTATGCACTCTCCAAGTGAAGACCACACGAATGCAGTTCTTCGGATACTTAGATATTTGAAGTCTGCACCTGAAAAAGGACTTATTTTCTGAAAGCATGGTCATATAAATATTGATGGTTATTCAGATGTAATGTAACAGATAGAAAATCCACATCCGGTTACTTAACATTCATGGGAGGTAATTTGGTGACATGGAGGAGCAAGAAACAGAATGTAGTAGCTTTATCCAGTGCAGAAGCCGAGTTCAGAGGCATGACTAAAGGAATTTGTGAACTTCTTTGGTTAAGAAAGTTGCTTACTGAACTTGGGTATAAACCTACATCCACAATGATTCTCTTTTGTGACAACAAGGCTGTTATAGCCATTGCACAGAATCCGGTTCAGCATGATCGTACTAAACATGTTGAGGAGGATCGACACTTCATCAAACAGAAGCTTGAGGCTAAAATGTTTCAGTTTTCTTTTGTGAAATCCGAGGATCAATTGGCGGATATTTTGACAAAGGTGATTTCCAGTAAAACATTCCACAATTCACTGGATCAGTTAGGCATTGGCGATATCTATGCACCAACGTGAGGGGAAGTGTTGGCGTGACTTGTGGATATTGACTTACTTTCCTTACACACCAAGAATTCCTATTATAATTGTAATTGATTTACTTTAATTCCTGATTTCCTATTGTAAATAGATTTAGGAATTTATTATTTACTTGCCCATTCAGGTTTCGTTGTATTATAAATATGACCTCCTACAAGGAGAATAACATACAGAAAATTCCCACAAACAAATATTCTCTTATAGTTTTCATATTTTAGCAAGAACTACTCGAGAGTTTACTAAAAGAGTAGTTCAGTATTCATCCACAAGCTATATACACAATACACTCTATAGATATGCCAAAATCATCGCAAGCTCTAGATTTTAGGTTCGATACCTGCAAAATCTATTAGAAGGGTGAGTGAAACCACAGTTTAGTAGGGACATAAACCTTTTCACGGTAAACTGATATAATTAAATTAAGTGAAAAATAATCACACAGCCAAATATCACATTATTAATAACAATGCATGAATGCTCTTCATTTAACCCGTTAATTCATATAATTAGACAAGCTTCACGACCCATACCATGCTTATACCACTTAGTCCCGAATGCCAATTTATATGAATTAACGCCCATTTCAATCATCCCATAATTCCCATTTTGTTAGTCATCTTGTCTAACTCCCTGTTGCCAGTCCTGAATCACCAAAAAAAAAAAACCATGTGCACTATGGGATCCCTGAGTACTAGTACCTGGCAAGAGTTAGACTCAACTACACAAAAGATCATTTCTATTACCCTCTTATCCACCATTATTTTCTCAACTTCAGAATTCTAGCCAAATTCCATGACATGATATAATTAAAATTATGCCTTCACAACAATGTGCCCATTTAAAACATCACTAATGCACATATAATTATGCCCACATTGTTCAAATAGTTAAGAGTACGTAAATACCCAATACATGGAACGTCAATCAAACAGTACCACGCATAATATAATGCTCAAGAAATTTAATTAAATCAATCTCTGTAAAAGGCCCCTAAGAAACCCCTGCCTTGATACTAAAGCTTTTGCTAGACCTATAAGGTGTTTTCCAATTTTCCACCGCATTCACAAACTCTGTCTTCTACTTTTTTTCTTACTTCTCTCTACCACTATTTCTTTCTCGTTTTCTTTGTTTTCACTTGTTGTGCAACTTAATGTCCTATATATATACAAGGAACAAGTCGGCAGTAAGTGATTTCCTATTGGATGGTGTATTCGGTTGTTATAAACTTACTAGTAATAGTTATCAATGTAGTTGCAGATGAGGAAGAATGTTTTTGTGACTCTTCCAATCCCTCTAATCCTATTTCTTATCTTCTTGGTGAGTTGATAGCCTCGATACTTAACAGATTTTATACTTTGACACGTATTAACAAGAACTATTTTAAAAACATATACATATATATATATATAATAGAATATGTATATATGTAATACACATATTTATATATAATAAGAATAATATATATGTAATAAGATATAAATATTTATTAGAACAGTATATAAAATAATATATATCATTCTTATTATAACAATAATTTTAATTTTCCCAAAATAATATATATTTAAAAATATGTGGTTTCACATGCATGTCCTTTTTGCTATAGACACTATTACAAAAATCGAAATAGACAACGGAAAACTACCGTCGTCTGGAAAGTTTTCAAACAGTCGTGAAATCGACTGTCGTCTCTTTTACATAAAACAACGACGGCTATTAACCAACGTCGTTAATACATTCCACGTAAAAAACTATTATAAACCGACGTGTAATTACTATATATATAGCCTAAAATAAAATCTTCAACAACCTTAGACGACGGTTTTATTAAAACTGACACGTCTAAAGAGTGTTACATGTCAAGATCAAAACAAGAACCGACGTACAGATAATTATCCACGTCCTAATTGAAGTAAAATAGACTTGGATAACCTAGAAACCGTCGTGGTTAACATATACTACGTTAAATTAACAAAGGCACTTACGTCTAAAAAGTAAAAGACAACACGCGCACAAAGCAACAGACGTTTAAAGCTTAGTACATGTCAATAGCCGCTCAATAACCGCAGTAAAATGAATTAACCACGTCCCACATATGGCAGAACTGTTGCTTATGTGATTATCCACGTCGCGGAGTAGTAGAACAAAGACGTTGTAACCATATTCCACGTCTGTTTCTTGTGAGAATTGTCGTTTAAATTATACAAAGAAGCCCCTTTGACAGAGTTAGACGTTGCTCTTGCTGTAGAACCGACTTCTAACAGGTTTAAAATGACACAATATTACTTAATACTGCCGTAACAAATCATATCCACGACTGCTGTTGTCAAAGACTGACGTTACAAAAAATATTGAAGGTGTTGACAAAAAAGAACCGACATGGATTATGCATTCAACGTCGTGTGGTCTAAAAATAAAGGACGTGGTTAATTTTTTCTCTACGTCAAGTGGATCCAATTGCCTGATGTTGTAATTCTTTACCATGTTGGTTTTTAATACATGATGATGTGGTTGTCCTTTTAAAAGTCGCTTGTTTTACCCTCCTTGACGTGTGTATGATATGAGACGTCAATTGTTTTAGACTAGCTGACGTGCAGAAAATCTGTCACGACAATTAATGCAACTGAATTGCCTCTATTTCCCCCAGACGACGGTAGGTTTTAAGTGTGGAAGTAGTGTTTTACAAAATCGTAAGTTGGAGTAATCTACCATCGTGTTATTCGAGAATATACCACGATCTTTGTTTTGTACTCGGTCGCTGATGTTTATACTACTTAATAAACTGACATGTTTTCAGTTTCAGACGGCGGCTTTTGTTTCTTTATGGTCTTTTGCATTTTTTTTCCATGACATTTTTGAAAGCCTAATGTTGGTTTTATTTTAGAAATCGATTTTTCCCCTTTTTTTACTGGACCGTCGTACTTTACACATTTAATCAATTTTTTTCAATTTTTGATTCATCGTGCCCAAAGCCTACATAACGAAAATGTGATCAGAATTAAAATGATGTACAAAGGTATTAATTAATGTCATACAATTAACTGAATAACTAATGTCATACACTACAACAATCAATCAATCCATATATCTTCACACCCATCTTTAATATTTTCACTCCCAAACTCACCCACTAGGTCATCATATGTGTCAACATTTGGTATCCCTCTAGTAAATGTCTCACACTCAATTCTAATATCACCTAGCACATCATCACCAATAACATTATTATATTCTCTATTATGCATTGATAACACTACCGACCAACCACGATGCATTGGGTCGTCAGCATAAAATACTTGTTTTGGTCATTCCTATGTCCAATTTTACTCAAATCTACAAAGGTGAATCCAAGTTCATCGACAACAAGGCCCAAAGTGTTATCTATCCAATCACACCTCAAGACAAGGATTCTAAACTTTTGGTAGTCAAGGTCCCAAATTTCTTGAATAACACCATAAAAACCCATATTGGAGACAATAGAGTTTTTATCCTTAGCACTAGCAACTTGCATAGTATGTGCAAGTAAATAAACTCCACTATTTTGGACAGTTCGCATATCATCTTGTGCCTTGGTGTTAAATTTAACACCATTAATAAGATAGCTCCTATATGATGGCATTGCCATGCTTGGACTAGCTGCTAGCCACCTCAAATTTTATGATACGCCATTATGCTCTTCCCCATTAAGTTCACTTTGAACTTGCAAATTAATCGTATATATCCTAATTCGATCTAACATATAAAAAGGAAGAAAATTAAAAGTTGAATATGTCATTCAATAACATATATACTTGAAAGTGTAGCCATTGAATGAAAGTGCTATTGTGCTTATCTTGCAGCCACTTTGTTCTCTTTCTAAATATTGGATAAGTGGTCTTGATGTGGATCATATGTTCCATACATTGACACGAAAAAATCAAGCATTACGGTCCCTTGTATATAAGATAACATAAGGAATAATAATATTTAAAATGGCTCTATATGAAAAATGGAACTCATGCGTACTCGATATAAGGTAGGACTTCCTCAGTATTCTCCAAGACATATAGATGTGTCTGGTTCAAAAAACCCGATCACCTAAGCTTACTGTGCAACCAGATAATGGCTTTGAAACTCCCATCTTCTAGCTTGAAGGCACTCCAACTGTACTAACATCAGATAAATGCTCGGTGCAAAACTCTACAACTTCTTCAGCTATATACCGCTCAATAATGCAACATCCGGGACGAGTACGGTTCTGAACAAACCTATTTAGCACTTTCATATGTCTTTCAAATGGATACATCCATCTAAAATATACTGGCCCATGTAGACGAACTTCTCTGACAAGATGTACTACTAGATGAACCATGATATCAAAGAATGAAGGGGGAAAGTACTTCTCAAGCAAACGCAACGTAACTACTACATCTTCTTCCAAATTATCTAGCTTGGAAACATCTACTGTCTTTGCACATATAGCATTGAAGAAGAAGCACAATCGAGTTATTGCATACCTTGCAGGCTTCTCCAAACAGAACGAATTGCCACAGGGAGCAATTGTTGCATCAAGGCATGAAAATTATGAGATTTAAGGCCAAGAAGTCTTGAATATTTTTAAGATACAAGATTTTTTTATATTTGAACAATAACCTTCAGGGACTTTCATACCATAGAAAGAATTGCAAACCGCTCTCTTATCTGCTCTTGACAAATTCTAGGGCCTTGGAGGCAAGCGAGTACGTCTTTCTCAATACTCGGGTTGCAAATCATTTTTGACCCCCATGTTCAATAAATCTAACCGAACAGCAATCTCATCTTTATTTTTTCTAGGGATCTCCAGCAATGTACCAATGATACTATCGCAAACATTCTTCTCAATATGCATAACATCTTGGACATGCCTCATAGGAAGGTATTTCAAATACTCGAGATCAAAGAATTTTGATTTCTTATTCCAACAAACTCTGTCACCATCATTCTCAAAAACACTTCCCCCATTTTTCGAGCCCCATATGTAATTAATATCTTCAACCATGTCCTATTCAAGTTAATGGTTCGGGAGGCGTGCCATATTCAAGTTTTCCATTGAAAGCTGCACGCTACCTCCGACATGGATGATTGATTGGTAACCATTTTTTATGACCAATGTAACAAATTTTGGGGCCATTTTCAACCTGTGACTAGGTGTATCATCGCCGCATATTGGACAAGCTTTATATCCTTTAACGACACTGTAACACCCCGACTCTAAATTAATCCCTTATTTAATTATTTAAAGAAAATTACAAATTTACCCTTAAGATAGGGGTATTTTGGTCATTTTCTTACCCGAAGAGAGTTTGGGGCAGTGACTAGTATTTTTGGATAGGTCGTACTGAGACGAGTTCATAGACACGTAGTGGGCTCGAATCGAAGTTGTAACGAGAGAGATATGGTCAAAAGAAACCCAATTGCACAATCATAATTATTTCGAAATGAGATTTTTATAAAAATCAGATTTTTTTTTCTCTCTCTCTCTCTCTCCTCGTCGGTCTCTCTCCCTCTCCTCGAAACTCCGGCCATCGGCCACGGCTGTGGACGGGGCCGGTACCAAAATGACCGAGGCGTTGTCCTCCTCTAATCCCAGCTAGGTCCCGCCGTCAGCCGCCATGGTTTCGCCGGAAAATGGAGAAGAAGCGGCCGGCGTCGTCCGAAGTTCTCCGCCGTTGATCTCCCTCTTCCGGTCACCGATTCCGACGAGTGAGGTATGGTTTCTCACCTACTTTTCATGCTCTAGCTGCCTGCTGGGTATGATTGGATTGATTTTTAGCGTAGGCAATTCGATTTTCGCATTGAAATTCGGCTAATTTTGGAATCACGATTCCGGCTAGTTCTGGTCAGTTTTTGGGGTAGATCCAAGAACAAAAGTGGCTCCAAATAGGGTGTTATACCTAGGGTAGGAGTTTGGAGCCATGGTTTTGAGATTTTCCGGCGATACGTAATCGCTTTAGACACCCAACGCTGCCCGCACGTGTGGCAGTGCGTGGGCGAGGGTAGTGAAATAGCACTATGTCTCGATGAGATCCTTAGGTTGTCACGAGTGCGTAGGATTTCGCGGATCTCAATTCGGACGTCGTTTGACTATCGAACGGATTTTCGTATATTGCGCGTCATCCGGGTTCGATAGGTTGGGACCGTTGGATGGTCTCGAATAAAATATATGTTAATCTAGGTATTTCTAGGATCATGTAGGAATTCACGGATTATAAATCGGAGCCCCGGATATTCCGAATAAATAATTTAAAGTTTATGTTTTATAATAACCGTCACATCGTGCGATCGTGAGCGATCCGACCGGCCGATCTGGACCAAACTTACAGAACGAGTGTCCTATACCTTGAAGAACCCATAGGAATTTTCAGATCGAAATTTGGAGGTCGTGGGCCCCGTGGGCCCATTTGACTAGGGGTAGGGTAGTTTGACCCTTAGTTGACCGTGAGTCTCCCGGAGTAATCTCACCTTTCCAGGGGGATTATCGGGTGCTAGACTGTTGTTGAGGTTTACACGATATTAGTAGTAAATTATATATTTATATACATTTGTAAAGGTAAAAAATAAGTCCAGAATGTCAGTTTGAAGTGCTTTACGCACTACCTTAGGTACCTCCCCGGATTTTAGTTACACTACAAGTACCACCCTATGAAAGTTAGGTCCCACGTGGCGTAGGTTATCCGGCGTGCGGACAGGCCCTATACGTGGCATTGGTAGTATCGGTGTATGGGGAGATTACGTGATAATATGTTGAGGTCACACGTGGCGTAGGTTATCCGGCGTGTTGACAGACCCCATACGTGGCGTTGGTTGTACCGGCGTATGAGGAGATATTGTGATATGATATTCAGGTCTCGCGTGGCGTAGGTTATCCAGCGTTGAGACAGACCCCATACGTGGCGTTGGTTCTACCGGCGTATAAGGAGTTTATGTGATATTATGTTGAAGTCGCGCGTGGCGTAGGTTATCCGGTGTGTCGACAGACCCCATACGTGGTGTTGGTTGTACCGGCGTATGGGGAGATATGTGATATGATGTGCAGGTCTCGCGTGGCGTAGGTTATCCGGCGTTGAGACAGACCCCATATGTGGCGTTAGTTGTACCGGCGTATGGGAAGATATTGTGATATGATATTCAGGTCTCGGGTGGCGTAGGTTATCCGGCGTGTTGACAGGCCCCATACGTGGCGTTGGTAGTACCGGTATATGGGGAGATTATGTGAAATACAGAGAAATGAAATAAGGTATTGCCTATGTGTGGAATTGGGTTTTAAGGAAGAACTACGTGTGGCTTGATCCCTCAGGGAGGGTACGTAGGCAGCCTAAGGTTATTAGGTGTAGCCGCGGACATAGACGTGATTGTGTTAGGAGGTTAAAACCTCGTATGTTGAAATTGAGAAAATTAGATGATGTATGTTGAAATTTAGTAGTCGTAATTTATATTTAAATTTATCGTTTGCCTTGTTTAAGGCATGAATTGATTTGCTAGCATGCTTGGTAGTTGAGAATTATAGAAAGGCCGAAGGCCGTTTATGTGAATTGCATGGAATTATATTGTGCATGCTGCCAGTTGTAGTTATTAAATGTGTTTTTATGCAGGTTGAAATTTTGGGAAATGTCCAATTTACAGGGGAGACTCTGCCGAAATTTCGGCAGAAAGTCTCGGTCTTTAGTAAGTGGGCCTGACATCGAGGTGATGTCGGGGAATCCACAGGATCCGCCTCGATTTTTGGAAAAATCGGGGCGGTTCCTTTCAGACACAACCAGATAAGTTCTCATAGGCAGAAAAATCATTAATTGTTCACAGTAATACACCTATGAGTGTAAAGTAATCTCCTATGTGTGCATCATACACTCCTTTAATCCCATCCCACAAAGATTTTAAATCATCAATCAGAGGCTCTAAGTAGACATCTATATCATTTCCATTCTATTTAGGACCAGAAATCAATAAGGTCAATATCATGAACTTCCATTTCATGCATAGCCATGGTGGGAGATTATATGTAACTAAGATAACCAACAATTGTATCTGCTACTTAAAGAACTGTGGGGATTGAATCCATCAGATGAGAGAGCCAATCTCAAGTTTCTTGGCTCTTTACTGAACTCGGGCCATTTATCATCAACAAGTTTTTAAGACGGGAAATTCGCTGGATGAGACATATGACCGTCAATTGCTTTTCTAGCAACATGCCAAGTCAAACTCTTAGCTGTCATATGTGATTGAAACATCCTTTTAAACCTTGGAATTGGAGGAAAATACCACACCACCTTCGCTGGCACACTCTTTTTCAAGATTGAATCTTTGCATTCCTTCCACCTTGAGATACCACAAGTAGGACAATTAGTTGAATCTTCATAATCATTCCTATACAAGATGCAGTCATTGGGACATGCATGGATATTCTCATAACTCATCCCTAAAGGAGATAATGTCTTTTTTGCCTCGTACATAGAGGAATATAGTGTCTTTCCTTCTGGAAGCAAATCTCCTTGAAGTATCAATAATTCTATAAAACAAACATCACTCATCCCATGTTTTGCTTTCAAATTATATAACTTCACCAAAGCCGACAACATCGTGTACTTACTGCAACCAGGGTACAAGGATTGATCTCAATCCCCAATCACATTGGCAAACTCATAAGGATCAAATCCAATATCGCCTAAATCATTATCATCCATCCCTACTTCTTTAGAAACAAAACTGAACCTACTTTGCTCATCTTCTTCCACATTTCTACTAGCATTAGTAGTCAATTCCCAAGGTTCTCCGTGCCATGTGCAAATCTGATAGCTTTAGTCAATTCCATTAAAGTATAAGTGGTCCCTCATAATTCCAACCCCAAACAATCGAATATTCCCACATTTAACACATGGACAACGAATATGAGTTGTATTTCCAAGATTTTCTACAGCAAAATTCAAAAATCCTTCCACCCCTAACTCATATGCCTTCGGTCTTCTATCCGCATGCATCCATGACTTATCCATCTCACACACTATAAAATCATATATATAATAAAGTGAAAAGACCAGCAATGAAACACTACTTTATTCACATAGCAAAGAATGAATTGAAAAAAAAAATTAACCAAGAATCAGACGACGGTTTTTACAAAAAAAATCGTCCTGTAACAGAGGGTCAGACGACGGCATATCTAGTTATCGACGTCTTTAAGCTACCCAAACCCAGATATTTGTATTGCTTTTTGAAGAACCGGGTTCTGGGTTCTGGTAAACAAAAGATGACGGTAAATGGAGAAACACCGACGTATCCTAAAACTTGAGACGACGGTTTATTTCACCAACCGTCGTCGTAGTTTACGAAAAACAGAAGTCTAAATCTCCCATCCTCATTCCTTTTCTAAGAACCCTTAACAAAATGCAAACATCAAAATATAAAAGAGCCATATATAGCTCCCAATTAAGAAACCAAAGCTACCAAAACATATATTAATAAACCAAAGCTACCAAAATGAACGAAAACATTTATGGGTTTTACAAACTAAGAGAATATTGAGAGAGAGCTGAGAGAATATACTTACATGGATATTGAGAGAGAGCTGAGAGAATATAACAAATGCTTGAGAGAGAGCTTAGAGAATATACACAATGCTTTGAGAGAGAGCGAAAAATTTAAGACAAATTTATGTTGAAGAGAGAGAAGGAAATATTTTAGGGTTAAAGGGAAATTCTGAAAATTTTAGATCACCGTCAAAATTTTCAAAGGACCGCGTTTTTCAAAGACGGCTAAGGAAAACTACCGCCATTGTAAATCATTTTACTACGACGGTTGAGGAAAACTACCGCCATTGTAAATCATTTTTATGTCGCCTCTATAAAAACCGACGTCTAAAATATTAAATAATTAGATTTGGTTTGCATTTCGTGGGATTCTAACGTGCGTAATTGACCAAAAAGAGCGAGAGAAAACCAGCGTCGTTTCTATAAAACCTAAACCCTAAACCCTAAACCCTAAACTCTAAAACCTAAACACTGAAAAAATTAACCAAAAATTGCTATGGACTCCTTACAACAATGCCTTCTATATTAGTAGGCTAAAATCGGGATTAAATAATTTTGAATTTTATGACCACCAATGGATCACATAAACCTTAGGGTTATGTTTATGGAAAGTATAAGGATTATTGTGTTTTGTCTCTAAATCTTTTTTACTTTTGTTATCACTTGTAACTTTGAAATCTAAAATTAAAATTTTCAGGCCTTTAGGGGGGAGATATTGTCTCAATGTGTTTATAGAATTTGAGACTGCGAAGGTTCTAGCTGATTGACTAAGGATGAGGCAGGATGGATGGAAGGTTTGCTTGGAGATTCTACCTTTGTCAGCTCTTCTGGTTGACATGTTGTTTATTCTGCCTGAGGAACTACTTCTAGATTTTTCCCTTTTCTAGCAGAACTAGTCTCTGGAAGTACTTGTGTGTCATCCTTATTCTTGAGGAAGACGCAGTATTGCCTTTGAACTCTCCTCTTTTGCATTCTGGTTAGCTTCAGAGTTGGTCTTCGGCTTTTTCCAATAGAATATCATCTACCTTCTATGATAGTTGCAAAGGGCTTGTCATTTCCAGGCATCTTAACTGGTATTTCCTTCTTTGGCTGCTCTATTATTCTCTTGTTGCGTTGGGCAGGCCTTAAATAGTCCTTCTGTCTGGCTCTATCTCTAGGTGGAGCCGGAACTAGGCCTTGTTGGTATGATGTTCCAATCCTGTCAAAAACACAAGGTGTGGGCTGACTTTGCCTAACCAGAGTTACCTCTAACTCACTTTCACATTTGCACCTGTTGCACAAAACTACCCCAGCCGAAATGGTTGCTTTTGGTCTTCAATTAGCCTATCTTTGGACTCTTCTGCCTATGCTGGGGCTAACTTTTGCTGTTAGTTTGCCTTTCTTTTGTTTTGGCCAATTTAAGTTGACCATGTTGACTTGAGGTTGGGGAAAAGGGTCTGTTGTTATCGAATGAGGTTTCTCAGCCAGTTTTAGCCTCCATGCTGTTATTCCTTCCTGTATGACGTCCCTGAAAACAACACAACTATTGGTGGAATGGTCCCAGGAGTTATGCCATCTGCAATACTGTCTGCCCTTGAGTTCCTCTAGCTTGGGCAACTTGTAGGGTGTTTCTATTGCCTTCTGTCGCAGCATGTCATCAAACAGGGCATCAACCTTGGTTAAATCGAGGGAATAGACTTTGTTATGAGCTGGTTTGTTTGGAACAAACCCTCTTGTGAATGGTGGTGGCTTTTGGTCCTTTGGTGGCTTTGTTAAAGCCTTGCAACTGATGAGATGTTTTAATTTCCCCATTTCTGCCACTGCAACTTCTCTCTCCTCCGAGCTTTCTATGCCTTCTTCTGATTCTACCTCAACAAGATTTACTGAAGAGGATGGGGTTTTGTAATATGTGCCTTTGAAAGAGTTCCTCTTCTATTGTTCTTCCCTGAGCAGCTCCTTGTATTTAGATGCTTTGTCTGCTAGTTCTGCCAGATCTCCAAACAGCATCCCATCAAATTTTTTTCTCAGAGAGATTTTAAGGGAGATTTGAGCCATTTGGATGAAGTGCCCTTCCTCCATAGGGATTCAAAATTTCATTTTGAGCTTTTTGAACCTGGTTATGAAGTCTTGGGCAGGCTCATCTTCCCTCTATTTCCAGGTTTGAGGGCAGCAAGATCACTGATGGTGACTTCTGGCTGAATCCTAAAATAGTAGTCATGGAAGACATTTTCCATCTATTTCCAGGTTTGAACAGAATTGGCTGGTAAGCTAGTATATTAGATGAAGGCTTGTCCAGAGAGAGAATTTCGAAAAAGCCTTAGTTTTAACAGAAGGTTATTTTCTATGGCTATGCACTGGAAAGAGAATCTGCCTATATGCTTAACTGATGAAGCATGGGTGTCTTCTCCGTTGAACAAGGTGAAGTGTGGTACCTTAAAGCCCAGGGATAGAGGTATTTGATCGATATAAGCTGGATAAGGCTTTCTGTAGGTGGGCCTTTCTCCTCTTCTGGCCTCAGGTTCCATCATCTCTCTGATCATTCTATAAAGTGCCCCCATGTCATTCAAAGCATTGACATGATGCGGGGTTCGCCCCTGTTCTGGCTAGTTGTGTTCAATCCTTTGTTCTACTTTATATGGCCTGGGCAGAACTTCCTCCCTATGCTCTTCCTCTTTTTCGAAATCTGGATGATTCCTTTAGTTTGCCCCCGGTCTGTTTTTGTCATTGTTGGCAAAGGGTTTAACTCCTACTCTACCTCTCATGCCACTTGCTAGTGGAGGGAATGGATTGGGGTCCATCCTTCTAGGTCTGTAGGGCAACACAACTGGTTGCTCAGGCAGAAGTGCCAAGGCCTGATCACGTGGGGCCACTAGTTGTGGAATAGGTGGAGGTTCTGGCTAGTTCTGAGGGGGTCTGAACTGGTGCAGAGCCTTCTGGATGAACTGAATCCTCATGTTCTTGGATGGGAAGGGCTCCTCCCCTCTGTCCAGCTTGGATTTCTCCATGTCCTGGTATTCCAGCTATCTGTGTGATGAGAGGCTTCTCTTCATATGGCCATGCCAGTCCTGGTAGAGGTCCAAAAGGGAGATCTAGCTGCTGGACCACCATGTCTAGGTTTGGAATTTTGGCAATAGTAGCCTCACGGTCCTTCCTGAACTGCCTGTTGACTTGCCATTACATCATGGTTGTCATGTTGTTTAGAGTATCTTGGCTCATTTGTGCTGTGGCTTCTTGCCGAAACACAGCCTCCTGTATCTAGTTTAACCTTCTGGAACCAGACATGGAACGTCTACTCGTGGTACTGCCATGGGCTGATTACCTAGCATCACTTTCTTTTGACTCAAGTCCTTTTCGGAGAGCTGCTTGATCTCTTTTCATGGCATAGCGTGGATTCTGGCTAGAACTTCCAATATTCATATACTAGAGGATTTTTCTAGAAATATATGTATTGAGAAGTCCCACTGGGCGTGCCAAATTGTTCATCCGTTTTAGATTTGTTCCTGTGATGGTAGGGTAAAGTTCCTCATTGACTTGAAAACCATTGGTGGTCAATAAGTCAACTTTCTTTTGTGTACAAATGTGCCACTGCTAGCAATAAAAACCCTAGCAGACTTCTTAAAAATAGAAAACTTGTGCCCAAGTTATTAACTTCTAAATAAGCGATTGTGAATTTGGGCGAGGAATATCTCCCAAGTAAGTTCTTTTCTTTGCCTCAGATTGGTGAGGACTTCACAATTTTTCACAGTACAAAACTGGTAGTTCTAGCTAGAATAAATGATAAGAAAGTGAACTGTTTTCAGGCAGAACTACCTTTTACAAAGCTTAAAAAGGAAGACCA
Organism: Prunus persica; assembly: GCF_000346465.2. Classification (NCBI taxonomy): domain Eukaryota; kingdom Viridiplantae; phylum Streptophyta; class Magnoliopsida; order Rosales; family Rosaceae; genus Prunus; species Prunus persica. The sequence continues at coordinate 13,459,245 of NC_034010.1, forward strand.
ACTCTAAAAAGACAAAAAGAGCTTTTGGACTTCAATTTCTGCTTGGATAAATGCTTCTGATCCGGGCTGGACTGGGTATGTTTGTGCTGGACTGGACTATCAACACCTTCAACTGTCAAGTTTTAGCTGTCAATGAATACCAATGTTCGAGTGTGGCAAAGCTTCAATCTATTTCAAGCCGTGCAAGGCTTTTTGAACGGACAGAATTGGAACCTCTTCAGTCTGGAAGGGGTAGAAGTGGCTGAATTTGGTGATTACTGAGCTGGAACTGCACTGTAGTACCTGTTCTGCTTGATCAGGGCTCTCCATAAATTTGTTGAGGTTTTAATATTGGTAAAACCCGAAGCTTATGTTGAACCAACTTTGTAACGAGAGAAATCTTGCTTTGAATGACTATTTCTCTGAAACTAAACAGAAGTTAGAGATTCTGGAATATAGCTGACTTGTTTCTTATGGCTCAATGAGCTTTTGGTTGCTTCAGTGTTTTGAAGGCTTTTGAGATCAAGTGATCATTTTGAGTTTTTATTTTTGATTGATTTTTTGGCTGTCCTTTTATCTGTTCACCTCATCTCATATTTATAGAATATACTGGAGTGTGATTTCTAATCTTTTAATAATGGGCGGCAAATCTTTTAAAAGATCTTTTTTTCTTTTTTCAATGTCATAAGAGAAGGAAGCTACTATTCTGACAGAGAAAGGTTGTCAACAATCATCTTTCAATTTTTCTATGTTCACTTTTTGTTCTTTGTAAAGAGAAAGAACACAATCTACCATGATGGTCAGTGTGCTTTTCCTGTTGAACAACTCCCTCGTTCTCTACTTATCTCTTGAAAACGTAGTCTGCTTATCTCTTGGAAAGACCACCTGATTTGGTGCAGAGCTTCTCTATATATATATATATATAAAGGGATTTTGATCTTCTTCTTTTGGCTGAAAAAATAGAGAAGTCTTTCTGTAAGACCTGCCTTCATTAATTTTCTATCAACTTCTCTGTAATAGTTGAAAATTTTGACTTTTCAAAGCCAGGTATTCACGTGGGGTTGTTTAGAAAAGATCTGTTGATTTTGTCAATCTTTTAGGGTAGAGATTAAATAGCGTAAAAAGGCTGGGCTAGTCTCTTTTTCTTAGTAGATAAAAAGCCCAAATATTTTGTCTCACTGCCCTTTTCTGGAAAATAAATGGGCTGGGTGTGTTGGAAATTGGCCCAATCTTAAGAAAGACTCTGGTGGCTGCCCAAAATTGACATAGGCTTTTCTTGATTTTGGGCTGGGCATGCCAAATTAGGCCCAAACAATGCCCCTTAAGTCTGAATTGTTTTTGGAATAGTTTCAGACTTAATGATTTGGCCATTAATTTGTGCGCGCCATTTCCTTCTGTTAGCCCACATCTGCCACGTCTGCCTATTATGATCAAGACTTCGTGGGAAAGTGGGCAGTTACTAGCTAGTTATTATCAGGTGGCGTCTTGTCTTCTTCTTCCCACGATTTCGAGTCTTTCTAAGAAATTTAAAAAGACCTCAGCTCCTGTTTACTCAAAACCTAACTTCTTCAGACCTTGATTTTCCTCAGTTTTCTCAGAATTTTTACCCTTTTCTGCGATCAAACCCTGCTTCCTTTCAGTTTGATTCCCCTATCCTAGCTCAAAACCCGAAAATGTCTTCTCCAAAAAATCGTGCCCAGACTTCTTCTTATTCTGTTCCTCCTACCTACATTACTGGGGCCGGTGTTGATAAGCATGTGATTGAAGTCCGGAGCAAGCTTCATCCTTTTGCCCAGAACGTTCTGGACAAGAACGTGTTACATTTGTTCGAGAACACTCTTGTTTTGGAGCCTCATCGGTTTGGTTCTGTCCCGACTGAAATGGCAGAATTGTTTAAAGAATATACTGAAGCTCCTCTATGCTTTCAGAGCTCTTTCGTAGATTTCAGTTTTATATATAAACTATCGTGTTTCTCCCTATAACATGTCGTTTTTAAGAATTGTTGTCAATGTTTTATTTCCTGCTACTATAAGACGGCGATTATTTATACATATGAGACGTGTAAATTAGAATGAGACGTCAGTCTTTGGGATTTAAATTAAGTTTTTACGATTTAATGTCATTTTAGTTCATATAAGGACATAAATGTCCTAACCAAAAATATATTTATGTACATTGTCAATAAATTAAAATAAACCTAAACATTGTTAAAATAAATTAGATCACTTATTATTCTGTAATTACTTGTTAACGAATTCAGCCCATTCCAACCTGACTTCGTCAATATGTTCTTATACATACTGAACTGGTTCCTTTTTCTTATCAAACTGCAAATAAATAACAAAAACCAACGTGTTATAAAGATTACAACGACTGCTTTTAAAGAAAAAGTTGTGGTACTAAAATAAAGAATTTATATCTTAAGTTTTGCCTTTTACCTTCTTCTCAAATGCTAGGCCTGGATCATGAATTATATCTCTCATGAAATGCATCACGTAATAGCCACACTCTACATTTGTTGGTTGTCGAGGAGTGCCATGTAGATTTTTCCATATGACTGATTTACATGATGATTAATTGCCTGTGTGAGAGTTATACATTTTGATTGAACTGTTTCAAGAAAATGAAAAGTGTTAATGATAAAAATAAAAATCTAAAGCAAAAATATTAAACGTCGTGGTAAATAAGTGAAGACGATGGTTTTGTTAAAAAAGTGATGTTGTATTTCATTTCAAACGTTGGTAAATAAAAACCGTCGTTGTGTAGAATTCTAACGTCGGTGACGATGAAAAATGACGTATAACCAAAAATTGTTTGTAAATGAAAGTTGAACAGAAAAAAATAAAACTTCCTTAAATGAAAAACACAAACGACGTGGTATTTCAATTAAAATGACGGTTTACAGAAAATACTGACGTTGTAAATGATTTCAAACATCGGTTTGAAGTTACCATCGTGTTTTCATTGTAACGTCGGTATTAGAAAAAGCCGTATATCATTCAAATGCAAATAAAAAAATGTTAGATTTTCATAGATAAACTTACATATTCACTATATTTCTCATGTCCTCGTCAACAACGCGGTTTGGCAATGAATCCATGTAATAGATAGTCTCCTTCGCTGGTCTCACAATTATTAACACCCAATGACCCCTACACATAATGATCCATATAGGTTAAATATACTAGAAAGAAAAATAGGCATCAAGTATAGTTAAGGGGACTAACCTTGGATTACAAGGCACCATGTAAAATTGATCCCCATTTGCGTTTTTCAGGCGGTCTGAGAGATGTTTCAAACGGTAAGATAACGTTCCAGATTGAGAGCTGACTTGTCCAAGGTCCACGAAGCCAATAAGGTTTACCATATTTTCTATTTTTAAATAGTCAAATAGGCACCTAAATATATGAAATTCAATTAAATGAGATTTTAACTTTAAAGAAAGGAAATGTATAATGCAATCACTGTGGATCCAATCTCAACCATGGAAGGAAATTGTAAAATATCTTCACACAAGAGGAAGGTATCATGGTTAATGCCAAAGGCTTCCTCTGGAATGTGAATTCTAATGGTCTCGTTAATGGGCTTCAACTTGGTCTCGACAAATTGAAATAAGGCTAACAGAGGAGGTGGCATGTCTAGCTTTGAGAGATCCTGTTACAACAAATAAATAAAGAAATATAAGTTAGTTTGTACACTAAGTAAAATAAACGACTCTAACTAAACCAATCAAACCGACGTGGTATATAATATAATCGACAGTTTCTAGAACATACTGAAGGAGTAAAGGTTATAGACGACGGTAAAGACATAACCATCGTTATGTAAATGTTCTAACGTCGCTGCATTATGGAAAGGTCGTCTAATTAAAATGCAGTGAAGCCTTTATTGAAATACACGACAGTTTATAAAATAAACACCGACGTAGTAAAATACTGAGACGACGGTTATCAGCAACGTCTATTTGAAATTATAAATCAGAAAAAATCAAATATCAAAGATTTTACCGTTTCATCTTGCCATTGTTTAGCAACATCAGCATCATTCGTGGGATTTTCTTCCTCCAAAACAAGGGGTCTCACATTAGAGCAGCTTGCTTTGTCAGACATTAGATTTTTTGGAGTAATTGGAGTTTTATTGAGCAAGTTGGGATCACAGTTGGGAATTAGTTGACTGAATTGTTTCAATAAAATTTCCCTCTCTGCTCTGACTGCCTCCAAAACAGTTTCTTTTGCCTTAGCTTTAATCTTTTTGGTTTCTTCTCTCACTGCCTCCATAACACTTTCCTTCAATTTGTTAGCAAATTTTACTCTCTGCTGTCTCGACAAATTGAAGAATTGAGTTGGGGAAACCCCAGCTCCAACACCTCTAACTCTCCCACCATGCTCAGGGGTTCCCAAAGCCAAGGTCAAAATATCGTTGCTCTCAGAGACAGCAGAGTGCCCTCGGAAACTTGTTTTTTCAAATCATCCTAAAAGTGAGAGAGAGAGAGAGAGAATGTTAGTGAGTGAACAGATAGTAAAACAGATTAAATAAACAACTATACAAAAATATTAACCGACGTGGTAAAGACTTTAAAAAACTGAAATCAATCCCCAATAGTAACAGGGACCATGCAGCAACGATTTGGTTGACAGTAGTATAGGTTGGAGATGCTGTTGATCATTAGATACTATTTTTTTAAATATCAATTCTGTAACATCCAGACCTAAAAAATTAATGATTTTGATTTAAAATTAAATTTAAATAAGCAATTACGAATTTACCCTTGGGGAAGGGGTATTTTGGTATTTTTTTTTTATTCAGAAAGAGTTTGGGGCAGTGACTAGTATTTTTGGGTAGATCGTACTGAGACGAATCCGTAGACACGCGGTAGGCCTGAATCGGAGTTGTAACGAAGAAACGGTGACCAAAATTAGTCCAGTGGCAAACTTGTAAATATTTTGAACTTGGGTGTAGAAAAATCTGAAACTGGCTTCCTCTCTCCTGCGTGCACACGTCCTTCTCTCTCTCTCCTCTCTCTCTCCTCGATACCATCACTCTCTGTCTCTCTCTTCGATTCTCTCAATTCTGGCCACGGCAAGGGCCGGGACTGGTTCCGATCAACTCCTCACAAAGCCCCGAACCAGAACCACCACTTTTCTTGGCCGGAAAGCTCGAGTTTCGCGTGGTAATCTCGACTGGTTTGAACCAGTTTTCCTCCGTCATTGTGCCGCCGCCATCGCAGCCCAATCTCGGTTAAACAAGTGAGGTTTCTTACTCTTTTTCCGAGCTCTAGCTGCCTGTTGGGTAGGATTGGATTGATTTTTTGTCTAGGATCCCGATTTTGAAACCTAAGTTTTGACGAATTTCAAAGTGAAATTCCGGCCGGTTGCCGTCCTAATTAGACCTCCCCGTAGTTGAATAAAGTGATCCTCGCTTCGAGTAGTAGCTAAGGTAGGAATGGTGAATTGCGGTGTGGAGTTTTTCCATCACTGAAAATTACTCTACACATCCACGCGTTGCCAGGGCATGTGGAGGCGCATGGGCAATGTGGTGAGACCACATTTTATCCTGATGTAGTCTCCTAGTCCTCACGTGCGCGTAAGTGTGCTCGAATTTCAATTCGAATGTTGTTTGACTATCGAACGGATTTATGCATATTGTTTCTTATCCGGGTTCAATATGTTCGGACCATTGGATCGAGTCCAAATTTACGTATGTTAATCTAGGCACCCCTAGGATCATGTGCGAATTCGCGGATCGTGAATCGGAGCCCCGAATGTTCCGATTCAATAATTTGAAGTTTATGGTTTGCGATAACCGTCAATTTCTGACCAAACCTACAGGACGTGTTTCCTAAACCCGTAGTCGGACCTTAGAATACTCGTTATGCGTGCACGCACCGGGAACTTGAGAAAATTAGTATTTAATTTGTAAATTCCGTTTTGAAGTGATTTTTTATTAATTAAGGGTGCGTATCTCGAAATAGGTGCTCCATCACTAGCACGCAGCAGGTAGGACCCTCTTGAGGTCAGGCAGTGTGGGACTACTTGTGAGTGGACATTTATTTTATATATGCATTATTTTCAATGATTGAAAGAATATGCATGAAATATATATATTTTTTGGAATAAAGATTGAGAAATTCATATGTTGTTATATCAGTATTATTTAATTTAGAATTTGGTTTGATTTGATGATGAGTTATATAAAGGTCAAGTTATTCGTGATTAAGTCTTGGATGAATTTTGGGGGAATCGGGAATTGAATATTATGGTTTATGGTGGGAACTTATATGATTACACTGTGTGGAGTACCATCCCCTAGTTACTAGGCTTCCCACATGTGGCGTTGGAAATTTTCCAGCGTGTGATGATGTAGTCTGCACGCATAGGACTTAGTATTGGAGCTACACGTGGCGTTGGAATTTCCGGCATGTAAGCTATGGAGTTTCGTCCCCCGGTTGGACCGCTCATCCCTAGACGCAGGATAGCAACTGAAAATCTTGCGGGTTAGCCAAACAATCCCCCGGTTGGATTGTTTCCCCGGTACCTAAGTAGTGTGATAAATATTATGTATATTTATAGATATATATATTTCTATGTGTGTGTGTGTGTGTGTGTGTGTGTGTGTGTGAGTATAAATCAGTTAAAGTATATGTAGTGGTTGGGTAAGAGCAGTATAAATTTTGGGGATAAAGTTTATGGATAGAGTGATTGATCTCAAAGGGTTTCGGAGAATGATGTTTTTGATCATTAAATAAAAGTTATGAATCTGCATGTCTTGAGCATTATTTTTAGACGGTGGGGTTATTATGTTGTTTTGAATGCAAATTTTGTTTTTCCACTCACATGTTTTCTGTTTTGCGCCCCCCAAACAGTAGTCGCTCAAGGGAGAGTTGCAAGCCATGTTCGAGGCCCCGAACTGTGAACATCAGTAGATTAGGTTTCGAGTAATTTCTTTCTACTCAACTGGATGTTCTTGTAAACTAAATTCGTTAGATGCTCTATTATTGCCCCTGTTAGGTTTTACTTGTGAGGCCAGAGGCCATTTAGTTTATACTGTTGAATAATAAATGCATGCTGCTGGTTGGGATTATATTGTGCTTATGCAGGTTGAAATTTTTGGGATTGTTCAATTTACATGGGAGACTCTAGCAAAATTTTAGTAGAGAGTCTCGGTTTTTAATAAGTGGGCCAGGCATCGGGGTAATGTCGGAAATAAGACTGGATTCGTCCCGGTTTCCGAAGAATTCGAGGCGGGTCCTGTCAAGTTCCTCCTATTAACAATAATAAATTAAATATTTATATAACTGATAACAGTTCCTCATATTAACAATAATAAATTAGTATTTTGTATAATAAACATGTTTAATGAAATTCATCTTCTTCTAGCATGTTTATTTAAATTCTAAGTTTTCTGAAGAAAAAAAAAAAAAAAAAGGAGAAGGAAATGTCCTAAATTAAATCTTAAAAGTTCATTTTTTTCTGTCCCTATATATTTTTTACCCAATTATAATTTGAGAAAAAAAGGTGAATTAACTGTCATTTCACCTTCATCATTTTCATGATTTATATAAGATTCTTCAAAGATCATTTCCACAAAAAATTACTTAAATTCGAATCCATTTAACCGTCTAATTAAATCGTTAGGACCGTTGAAATAAAATTTAAAGTGAGTTTAAAGTGAGTCCTACTATGTCTCCCTCAAATAAGATCATTTACAGGATCTGTCGAGTCATATGAGAATGTTTAGCTTTTCGATCCCAAGAGTTTGGTTCGATTTTCATATATATATATATATATATATATATATATACAAGTCAATTTACTTTAAAAAGTTCACCAAATTTTATTTTTGGTCTCGGTAGTTTGCTTGAGGGCCTTTTTCTGTCAATCTATTTGTTGTGATTGAAAGATTTTATATAAAACAAAAGATATGTTTTTATCTTAAAAAATGCTTATTTTCAGATCTTTACATATAGACATACATATGGCCTGAGAATTCAAGCAATAAAGACATAAGCTGATGAGCATTCATAATCATTAGAATGAGTACTGAATGGTCAACTCTTTCAAAATACTTCGGAAAAAAACAAAGGACAATACTTCCTTCCTTACTCATAAGAAGGAACTCCTTCTCACCTTCTATTGTCCCTCAACCACAAAGTAACAAGTGTTCTCTTTTTTTAATTGTCAATTTTTTTTTTTTCACTTTTACTGAACCCCTAGCTTTTTACCAAAGCAAAAAACACAAAACAATATTCCCATTGTTTTTTTTTTTCATTTTGATTTTTTTCTCAACTTTTTGAAAAATAACATTTTTCCTTCTTCAGTAAAAAATTGAAGTCTTTGTGGTTAAAAGCTAAGGTTTCAGTAAAGGTTTAAAATAAATAAAAAGTTTTGACAATTCAAAAAACAGAACACATATCACTTTGTGGTTGAGCCGCAATAGAAAGTAAGAAAGAATTCCACCTTACCCATAAGGAGGGAAGTATTGTCAAAAAGAAAACATCTTAAAAAACACACAGAAAACCCACCATCACTACTTAAAAGAAGTAGAGAAGTCCAACATTCTGATTTTTATACACCTACGTGACGTGAGCATTCAATAATCATCCTACACATATGTTGATGTGAGCATTCAAAATCATTAGAATGATTTAATTGAAGACTCAACGTACGGACGTCTTTTTCACTTAGATTCCCTTCCTGTACAAACTTGAATCAGTTCCTCCACGACCCCATCAATCTCTTCATCCTCTTTCTTGTTCACGTTGTCGCTTATTTTCAATGCCTTTTTTCTCACTCCCTCTCCAAATTTCTCCACAACCACATCTCTAATCACCTTTGCGACCTCTTCTCTTTGCAAACTTCCTTCACCTGTTCTCTTAACCTCCACACCAACACCCACCTCCTCCACTAGTCTAGCGTTGATCGGCTGGTCAAGATGCATAGGCATGGCTATAATTGGAACACCAAACTTGATGCTCTCCAACACTGAGTTCCATCCGCAGTGACTCACAAACCCCCCAACACTAGAATGCTGCAGTATCTTTGCCTGTGGGGCCCAACCCTCCATTATCACTCCCTTCTCTCCCACCCTCTGTAAAAACCCTTCTGGTAACACCTCTTCAACCCTAGTACTTCTCTCCTCCTTAGAAAATCTTATAACCCAAATGAAGCTCACTTTGCTAAGCTCTAATCCGTGAGCTATCTCTTCTATTTGCTCCTTGGACAGAAAGTACTCACTGCCAAAGCAAACATACACAACAGAAGACCTTTCCATTTTGTTCAGCCATTTCATGATCCATGTTTCCTCATCAACTTTTTGATCCATTGGCTCTTGAACAAGCGTGCCAACAGGCACGATCTTCTTCCCCGTTAAATCAGAGAGATAATCAATATATTTTTCTTCAATCTCGCTGGATGTCTTGACCAAAATGATGTTACAAGATCGAGCACTGCATTGCTGAACACGGTCTCCGTCTTTGATGCCATTTGCTGAAGATTCCAACAAATTGTTGAACTTTTCAGCTTCGTAATGTTGAAGATAAATCGAAGGAAAAGGAAACTTGACACTAGGGTTCTTGAGATGTTGAATACTAAATGAAGTAAAGGCAGCACCCATGGTGGTGAATTCAATGGATGGAAAATTTTGCAATGAAGCTAGAGAGGGCGCCCATGGTTGAAGAACATCATATATGAGCAAATCTGGACTTAGGGTTTTGAGGATGTTGGAGAAGTTGTTGCTGGACATGCTGAAAGCCGTTTTGAGAGTGGACATGAGATGGGGAGGGAGGCCATTGGTGGTGTGGTAGTGCGGTGGGAGTTCAGGCAAGTCATCATGTGGAAGATGGAGTTCCACAAATTCAATGCAATGAGAATATTTTTGGGAGAGTTTAGGCTTGATGGAGCTGAGATTTACAGGCGTGGAACAAATAAAGATGTGAAAATTTCTCTTGGTGGTCAGCTTCTTGGCTAGCTCTAGGTAGGGAGATATATGGCCGTGAGCTAGCCATGGAAGCAAAAGAATAGTAAGGCTTCTTTGGTCAGAGAAAACCATATTTTGTTTTCCTTTGACTTGTTTTCCTTTGACTCTTTTGCTTGAGGTTGCTCGATTATAGGCTTATTGGTAGTTTGTTTGTGGCTAGCTCTATGCATATATATATATATATATATATATATATATATATATATATACACACACAAAAACGCGTGATGATTGGAACATGCACACGTAAGTTCCAGAGAGTGATGATTGGCCTATGATAAAGACTCGAAACAAGAATAGTTTAAATTTTCTTCTTTGTTTGGCTTGATATAAGACGAATGCACCAAACAAACCGACTAAATGCCGACACAATAATTAGGTACGTAATAATATCAACTTTCATTATATAGATCTGAGAAACAAAAAGTTGAACTTTGATGACAAGCGATATTAAGGAAGGGCACAATCGAACTTAGGATCTCGAATGTTGAAGTACATGCTCTTAACAACTTGAGCTATAAGGTATTTGTAATGACAATTTATGGTTTTAATTATACTTTTGAATAGTTGCTTCCTTCTCTTTCATTTTTATTTTTATTTGTTTATATTTAACTCTAATTTTATTTATATTTCTGGTCAAGGTATAAAGACTTTGAATCTCTCTCCAATTATTTTTCACAGCCGAAACTCCTTTAGTTTCCACAAATCTTTTTAAACATTTCAGGCATATGTATGTTTCCGAGTCGGATGGTTCACGTAACCAAGAAATTTAAACTTGTTTTTGTTTGTTCCTCCGAAGAAAGCACAACAAAAGGACAACCTACAACCAATACTTCTCATTGAATTTGTTGCCGTGAATGATTAGGACTCTGCCCAAACTAGTAGTTGCGTTTCTGAATTGTTTGAAAACACATATCAAATTATGATTTCTCCTCCCCGAAAGAAAAATTGACGTAGAAGTATCATGATCTTGATGACACAAATTAGAATCTAGGGTTTTCGAAGTGCCTAATGGACAACTACTTATTTAGAAATATATATATTTTTGTGGCTAAAATTTAAATTTATTATATATATTCTCAATGCAGAAACACATAAATCTAAGTTCGAATTCATCCTTTTTTTGTTTTTTTTTTTTTGTTTTTTTAACCCAGAAGAAAAATTGAGTCCCACTCTGCTGTGTAGAATGCGCGTTTAGTATAGATTTTTTTATTTTTGAGTCTCTTATCTGGTTCCCGAGCTTCTACATTTAGGTCTCGTGTATTTATCTGCATTTTCTTAAATCTAAATCACTCAAACAATCTAACCACTTAACAAATGACACGTACTCAAACTTAAAATCAGAATGGATGGAGTAGAGGCTTACACCGATGATTCTTGGTCAAGACTTGAGAGACAGATGGAGACGAGGCATGACATAAAGTCTGAAGAAGAGAAACGAGGAAGCTTCATTTAGATGGTGGTGTAAGTGCATACGTAAAGTCCAGATTCAACAGGAAAGCATCTTAAACGTAAAGAAAATAAGTTTACCAGAAGCAAAAGAGATACTGAAGTAATTGTTTATCAACTGAACTTAAACGAAATATTAACTCTTTGTTGTGCCATAAGCACAAGATCTTATGAAAAAAAATTCAAGATAAACCATATAATATTGGGAGATTCACGTTTATACCGAATATAGGAATTCAAATTATAAAATAAATAAATAAATAAAATAATCGATATGAAATGGACTTTAGAAACACACACAAAGCCTATTTACAACATAACAAAAAGGTTTTTCCCTTCTTTTAAATTACAAAACTGCCATTGATTTCTTAAAACAAACCCAACTCCAAAACCTCATTAAAAAAGCACAAAACACTCAATAGGGTGTCAAAGTAATTTAATAATAAAAAATAAATTCAATAAGGCCAATTGAATTTTTTGGATTTTTTTTTGGGTTTGTTTATAGAAATTAATGGTGTAGGGTTTATCTATATTATTGGTGTTAAGAATGAATAATGACTAAATATCTCTATAATATTTTCTAACTCACAAAATAATATAGAAAATAAATGCAAGAACAAGAAAATAGCAATATGCAATTTAACGAAGCTGCTTACAATCAGTGCAAATGAGCAAACAAATTCGCTATTAATTTATGAAGTGTTTTTGTATTTACAATACCGCCTCTTGAATGTCCACCATACAATAATATAGTTGCATCATTAAAAACTTTACTTGAAAAATCGTTTGGGACAAAACTTAAGCTAAGAGAAAAAGAGTGCAACACAAATGATATTGACATCACATATGTCTCTCCTACAGAGTGAGCTTTGGTGATGCTTGTATAAAAATTGCTTTCACATCATTATTGGGAGATGTATGTATGTCATCAATCATTTGAATCTTGTTGAGGTTAAAGTAAAACCAAAAAAATATCAAGGGCCATTTTCATATAGTTTTTCACAATAAAAATTAACAAAATAACTTCATGTTCTTTAATATCATCAAAAAAATAATATAAACAAACTCATAGTTTACCTTTTCAATGATAAGTGTTTGGAAAATTTACATGGAATAATATTTGGTATGCTATGCTAGCATCTCATAAGCTCTTCAAGAGACCTAAATTTTATGATAACTTCTTAAAAAAATTTGAATACTTTTCAACAATATTAAACTTGAATTCAAACTCATAATTCAATCAAAGTACTCATTGAGGCAATTTAGATCATTTTCATTTTAAGAAAATTGGGTGCATACATTGAGCTTCATGCCCTTTACCTTCTTAGAGATTTTCTTCGAGCAATTTATATTGCATGACAGATTATATCTCTTAGAATTTGTTCTTATGTATTCTTCAAGAGATCTCTTCTTGCAATATGCTTCAAACACTTCATAATCTTTATAGATTTTTCATGTAGATTTAAGGTCTCCATGAATATTGAGATTGAAACAAGGAGTAAAATAAAAGTTTAAGAAAAATTTTCCCTGATTATTTTGTAATTATAATGTTGGTGAAAACCTAATTTCCTTTCTGAAATTTGTGAAATTTGTTATTTGGCTAAGCTAAAAGTATAATATTGACAATAAAACGTATACGAAAGTTTCTCTTTGGCTGGCTTCTTGGCTGGCTCTAGGAAGGGACATTGCGGCCATGAGATAACCATAGGAAGCATAATAAGAATGCTTGGATGCTCTGAACAATCCATTTTCTGACTCTTTTTCTTGAGGCGGTTGTTTTCTTAGGCCCATCAGAGTTTATGGTCGACAGATAAGCTTCAAACACATGCATTGGTCGTGTCAGTTGCGATAAACTCTTCCCAACAATCTGAGACTCACATCACTCCAAACACATAAAAAGAAGTGGAAATTTGCTATTCTTTGTCTTTGTTTGGACAGCTAATAGCAAAGCATTGGAAACATCGAAAAAAGAAAGTTAATTAATTTAAGAAAAACAAAGAAATCCTTCTTTTTTTTTCTTTTTTTTTTCAGCAAACCGAAACATAAAATCCGAAAAAGAAGAAGGCATGTCCAAAATTACATCTTGAATTTATTTTGGAGATTCACTATTATACTCAAATTATATATGAAATAAATTTTAGAAACACACATGACGCCAATTTACAATATAACAAAAAAACTTTTAACTTCTTGTAAATTACAAAATTGTTATCGATTTCTTAAAACAAGCCTAATCCTAAAACCTCATAAAAAAAAAATCAAAACACTCAATAAGGCATCAAAGTAATTTAATAATTAAAATTAAATTTAATAGGGTCATCTGTCATTTTTTGGATTTTTTTCGAAGTTGTTTATAAAAATTAAAATAATGTATAGTTTGTTTATAAAAATTAAATGATGTAGAGTTTCTTTATATAATTAATGTTAATAATGAGTATATGAATAAATGTCACTTTTCTTTATTAACCATTTATAATATATGAACTCAAGACTTCCTATCGAACACCGAATGGTCTTTCCATTCCTTGTTAATTCAAAGTCTGAAAATGTTCGGTGTCAGCTCATGAATTTAAAGGCTTAAAGGCTCAAAACTTGAACGAATATGAAAGAAAAAAGTCGTTCACCGTTCATCCTCTTCCTGCAGCTGTGCATGCTAATCACCCACTGAATTAAACATACAAATACGCTTTATGTTTTCTCAAATTGTTCTTTGAACTAAGTAGAGGTTGGAATACACTCGGGGTCAACATTGTTCAAATACAAAACACTTCTTAATTTTATATTTTATCAAAACAGATCGAAACTTCATTCAAACTGAGAACCTAGATTACAAAACTACCAGAAAAACTGGAATCTGCACTGTGGCCTCATTAAAACCTTGCTTTAAAAAACTCCTAAAAGAGGAGAATTCAGTCAAGAAAAAAGAGTACCACAGCAAGTGAAATCCGATATCATACTTCATTCCTTTCTCATACAAAGTTGAATCAACTGCTCTACCACCCCATCTATCTCTTCATCCTCTCTCTTTTTCATGTTGTCTCTCAATTCCATTGCCTTTCTTTTCAAACCCTGTCCATTTTCTTCCACCACCACATCTCTGATTACTTTTGCTATCTCGTCCCTTTTCAGCCTCCCGTTCTCGTTGCCGCCTCCTCCCATTCTCTTAACCTCCACACCAACTCCAACGTCCTCTACTATTCTAGCGTTAATAGGCTGGTCAAGATGCATAGGCATGGCTACAATTGGAACGCCAAACTTGATGCTCTCCAACACTGAGCTCCATCCACAGTGGCTCACAAACCCACCAGCACTAGAATGCTTCAATACTTTTGCCTGTGGAGCCCAACCATCCACTATTATTCCCTTCTCCCCCACCCTCTCAAAAAACCCTTCTGGTAATACCTCTTCAACCCTAGTACCTTTCTCTTCCTTAGGAAATCTTATAACCCAAATAAAACTCACTTTGCTAATCTCTAGCCCATGAGCTATCTCTTCTATTTCCTCCTTGGATAAAAAGTACTCACTGCCGAAGGAAACATACACCACCGAAGATCTTTCTCTAGTGTTTAGCCACTTCATGATTTTTGTTTCCTCCGAATCCACTTCTTGCTCTATAAGGTCTTGAACAAGTGAACCAACAGGCACAATCTTCTTCCCAATTAGATCAGAGAGATAATCAATATATTTTGCTTCAATCTCTCTAGAACTCTTAACTAATACGATCTTACAAGAACGATCGCTGCACTGCTTAGCACGGTCTCCATCACTGATGCCATTTGATGAAGATTCTAACAACATCTTGATCTTACTAGTCTCGTAATAGATTGAAGGAAACGGAAATTTGACACCAGGTTTCTCGCCATGGTGGGTACAAACTGACATCATGGCAGCACTGGTTGTGAAGAACTCGATGGCTGGAATGTTTTGTAACAAAGCTAGAGAGGGTGCCCATGGTTGAAGAAAATCATAAATTAGCAAATCCGGGTGTAGGGTTTTGAGGATGTTGGAGAAGTTAGGGCTTGCCCTGTCGAAGGCGGTTTTGAGAGTGGACATGAGGTGGGGTGGGAGGCCATTGGTAGTGTGGTAATGAGGTGGGAGTTCAGGCAAGTCGTCATATGGAAGATGTAGTTGCACGAGTTCAATGCAACGAGAGTATTTTTCAGAGAGTTGTGGCTTGATGGATCTGAGATTTACAGGTGTGGAACAAAAATAGATGTGAAAATTTCTGTTGGTCAGCTTCTTTGCTAGCTCTAGGTAGGGAGATATGTGTCCATGAGCTAACCATGGAAACATAAGAACACTGAATTTTCTTTGCTGAGAAGAATCCATTTTTTCAGACTCTCTCCATTCAGGTCGTTTGTTTTATAGATCTAATAAGTGAGATGAAAAGATGACAAAATATATACAGATGAGTCATGTGAATCTAGGTTTTTTCTTCGTAGTCAGAAGAGTCGTGCGTAAGTGCATGCGTGTATACAAGACAAAAGACATACGTTAGACTTCTTTATCTTCGTTCGTGCTGATATATATTAAGAAACAGACCCTTGCAACTCTAATATCCTAGACAAAAATTCAATTTTAAAAACTGATGCTATGTCCTGTGTTTTCCTAAACAATCCCTATTTTCTGTAGTCTTTCAATTATTCTAAATTTGCTCAACATTCAATATAACATCAATTTCTTATAAATCCCTGAACTTTCTCTAGCATTCAAAATTTTAAAACATTCTCAAAGTAATTCGGCTTCAAAGGAATGGTAAACTTAGTAATGGCTTCTTTTCCCCTTTCACGATGCAGTGGCTGAGAGTTCTGAGAACGGAAGTTGTAGTTGGGTGACTTTGATTCTTTTTAGCTGATGCCTACTGCTTGAATGAAATGGAGCAAAGAGGTCATCAGTACTTACACTGCTACTAGGAGGGTAAGCTTGATTATGTGTATACTATAACTTTAGAGTTTTGGTATTTGGAATGATGATAATTTCAATGTTACATTTATTTTGTTTACTACACTATGTTTCTTTGTTGAACTCAAATGTCATGCTGATAAAAAGAAATATATTGTTGTATGAAATTGAATCAATAAGGAAATTGACTGAGATTTAAAAATAAAATTACACAGACACAGCATGCAATATTAATGCAATATTAAATCTGTGTTAAATAATGTAGGACAGATAGATTAGCTGATCGAGGAGCAGCTGGATAAGCCCGTGCATGTCGTTGTGCCAGAAAAGCCCAATTCGTGCAAGTATGGGCCCTGAACTCTTAATTAGGCTATGATCTGTCATTTTGAAGAGAACGGCGTGACAAGTGCAACTCACTGCTGTATTGTGACATACGGACTATTTTAGTCAAATTCTATCATTTACATTGCATTTTCAGCATTTAAAGTTTTTTAAAAAATTTGGAAACTTTTGTTATTTTCCTTTTTTGTTTTCTAATTAGCTTTCTTAGCAAGTCTAGGGGTTCTCTTGTATAAAAGGAATGCATTGGAGCATCCTAAACTATTCAGTTTATTATCAATCAAATACTTTTGAGTTATACTAAATTTCGGATGGATCCGGCATGTTACTTGCAGGGTTATCATTCGATCTCCTTATTCCCTATATCTCGCTACGTCAGCTGTCATGGCCAACTGGGGAAGTCGTGTAATGGATATCACTTATGGTGTGCACCATGTGTAGTAAATAGTTGTCCAAAACCTTTCCCGCAGCTCTAGTGCAAGGGTGTATTGTGTGCACGTTTGAGGCGTGCATATAGGTTCCGTAAATTTCATGAGCTTTTTATGGCTAGTTCTTTCGGGAAGTGCATAGGGAGTGATCAACTTCTTGGTCACTAACCTGTTTGATATTCTTAGTAATGGGGTGTTAGTTGGATTGACTTAGACTTTTAGTTTGCTCTCAAGTGGTCCCGAGTTGAAGCCCCCACGGTATCCGTGTGTGTGAATTTTCCCCTTCCCTTTCCTAATTTAACAACAACAACAAAAAATACTTATTTGATATCCTGGTTTATTTATTTATTCTTTTTTAAAAAAAAATTTAAAACTTTTTTTATTAAAAGGGGTAATATCATACTAAACTCACACACACTACATAGATGATAGGACTTGAATTCACCATAATCGTTTTTTAGGAGCAATTACTTATGGTAAACAATTACTTCAAACCACTACACTAGTAGTCATTAGCGGCGTTTTATATTCTTGCACAAGCTATGTGGTCACTAATATTTTGTGTATTAAGGGCTTGTGGTGTTTCAATGTTGATAAAAATGCCAAATCAGAATTCAATACAAGAGTACAACCACCTAAAGGATAGCAATGAACAGATACTATTTTATCCACACAAAAAAAAGTTTATCTGATATGAGCATTATTCAAAATCATTAGAAAATGAGTACTGAATGCTAAAAAGACGCTAAAACGTAGAGTCAAAGCCAACATTCACATGATCGGCCATCAGATACGCTTAGCATTCAAAATCATTAAAATTATTATTGAAGTCTCAACTCCTTTTCACTTAAAAGTAGATATTTGTTTCCCTTCTCCTACAAATTGCATCAATTCCTCCACGACCCCATCTATCTCTCCATCTTTGTTTTTCATGTTGTCTCTTAATTCCAATGCCTTTTTTCTCATGCCCTCTCCAATTTTCTCCACAACCACCTTTCTGATCACCTTCGCCATCTCTTCTCTTTGCAAAATTCCTTCTCCTGTTCTTTTAACCTCCACACCAACACCCACCTCCTCTACTAATCTAGCGTTAATTGGCTGGTCAAGATGCATAGGCATGGCTATAATTGGAACACCAAACTTGATGCTCTCCAACACTGAGCTCCATCCACAGTGACTCACAAACCCACCAACCCTTGAATGCTTCAATATGTTTGCCTGCGGAGCCCAACCCTCCACTATAATTCCCTTCTCCCCCACCCTCTCTAAAAACCCTTCTGGTAACACCTCTTCAACTCTTTTACCTTTCTCTTCCTTTGGAAATCTTATAACCCAAATAAAGCTCACTTTGCTAAGCTCTAACCCATGAGCTACCTCTTCGATTTGCTCCCTGGACAAAAAGTACTCACTCCCAAAGCAAACATAAACAACCGAAGACCTTTCCCTTTTGTTCATCCATTTCATGATCCATGTTTCCTCATCAACTTTTAGATCCATTGGCTCTTGAACAAGCGGACCAACTGGCACGATCTTCTTCCCCATTAAACCAGAGAGATAATCAACATATTTTGCTTCAATCTCTCTAGATGTCTTCACCAAAATGATGTTGCATGATCGAGCACTGCATTGCTGAACGCGGTCTCCGTCGTTGATGTCATTTGACGAAGGTTCTAACAGATTGTTGAACTTTTTAGCTTCGTAATCTCGAAGATAGATCGAAGGAAAAGGAAACTTGACACGAGGGTTCTTGAGATGGTGAACACGAAGTGAGCTCAAGGCAGCACTGGTGGTGATGAACCGGACCGATGGAATATTTTGCAACGAAGCTTGAGAGGGTGCCCATGGTGGAATAAAATCATAAATGAGCAAATCTGGCTTTAGGGTTGTGAGGATGTTGGAGAAGTTATTGCTGGACATGTCGAAGGCCCTTTTGAGAGTGGACATGAGATGAGGAGGGAGGCCATTGGTGGTGTGGTAATGAGGTGGCAATTCAGGCAACTCTTCATGTGGAAGATGAAGTTCCACAAATTCAATGCAATGAGAGTATTTTGGAGAGAGTTTTGGCTTAATGGAGGTGAGATTGACAGGCGTGGAACAAATAAAGATGTGAAAATTTCTCTTAGAGGTAAGCTTCTTGGCAAGCTCTAGGAAGGGAGAAATGTGGCCGTGAGCTAGCCATGGAAGCATAAGAACAGTAATGCTTTTGTGCTCAGAGTAAACCATCTCTCTCTTTGGCTCTTTTCTTTCGGTTGTTTGATTATAGGCTGATAGGTTCGGTTATGGCTAGCTCTATGTGTGTGTGTGTATATATTTAGCATCACAGAAGTTGGAAGGGACGCGAGGAGTCTTCGTGTCAGTGCATACTTAAGTCAAGGGAAATACGTGGCATAAATTTTTGGGGTAATGTTAAGTTTATCACATTTTTATACGATATTTTTAATAAAGATGAAGTCCACCAATATAATAGAACCTATCTTTATTAAAAATGTGATACACAATGTGATATAAAAATATGATACGCATAGCATTTTCCAAACTTTTATGATAAAGATTCATATGAGGCCAATCACACAAAAGAAGTTCAAACATCTTCTTTGTTTGGCCTGATGTAAGAACCGACCAATGTTTCTAGAAGAAAGTGCTTAGAATACTTTTTTATCTTATATATATTGGAAGGTATTTGAAGTTGGAATTTTAATCGCCAATTAAAAAAAAAATGTTCCCTAAAGGAAGAGTGCCACTGCGTCATTGGGGAGATTGGATCGTGAGGGAGAAAGGGGTTATGCTGTCGAACATGCAGTTTTAAAGATTTTTCTTTCTTTTCTTTTTTTTTTTTAAACAACAATTGTTGTTCATAGAAGAAGCAGCATGATTTGGCAGAGAGGTGGCATAGATTCAATGCATAGAGAGACATGTGGCCGTAGGCTGAGCATTGACGGATGAGAATACCGATGTGCCGAGAAATAATCTAATTCTTAGATTCTTTTGTTGGTGTACAGGTGTACAGTTATGGTACTCATGATGTAGATGAGTCATGATACAATCTTTGAAGAAGAGCAACGTGGAAGCAACCAACATATATAACAACAAACTACACTCACAATAAAGCATACGAAAGCATAGAAACACCTTTTTACTTGAATGTCAATGTCATATGTGGTAAGAGCATGTATAAGGAAGTATGTAAATTTATGTTGTCTTTTAGACTCTCTTTTTCTTTACTTTGGTTCAACATGTATGCTCCTCAACGACTGATGACTCTCTTATTGGCTGTATTGTGGAGGATGTTTAAGCTCTGCTAAAAGGATTTCCACCAAACAAGTTCATACATACTTTCCGAGAAGCAAATGAAGCTGCTCATAGGGTAGCACAATATGCTTTGCACATAAATGATAGTTTGTCTTGGTCAGAGGTGCTCCCTGCGTTTGTGCAGGACGCCCATTTGGAACATTCAGATCGGAGTTAGGTGTTACGTTATCATTCATTGTATTAGTTTGCTTAGTTAAATAAAGTTTTTTCTCGTACCGTCGAGGTTTTTGCAATTATACTCTAAAGGCATAAGTATCATTGTACTTTTACGAATAGTTTGGCACAATAAATTGTCGTGAATTGATCACTAAATTCTGGGACTGTTTTGGATTAGATTGAACTGGCATAAGCTGGATTAAGTACTGACCTACATTTGATATTGCATCAGACTAAGAAACTAGATTGCAAAATAGTGAAAATCTATGTTTGATGCTTTGTCGAACTAAAAAATAATTATTTAAATATTTAAATATAATAATTTTTAGATAATTAAATGTAATTTAAGATCTTAAAATTATTAACATACTTCCTAGTTACCAAATTGACATGTGTTGGCATAAGCCTTCTTAATTAATCAAGAAGATTTATTTCTTTGATTAAATAAGGGATTTACTTTCTTATTTTATATAGTCGATATATCATTGTACAATTAGGAGATATTCTCCTAATTGATTACTGTATCTATTTCTTTGTACAGCTCTCATGTAAACTCCTATATATACCTCCTTATGGAGAAGAATACAATTAACCTAAAGTATTCAAACCATATTCATATTTTACCATGGTATCAGAGCAATCGATCCTAGCTTGTCTCTAAATCCTCATATCAAATTCCTCATATTCAAACACAAACCCTAAATCAAATTCTTCAAATCCAAATTCCTCACATACAAATCTCCCACTCTCATATCAAGTCCTCTTATCAAATCAAAATCCCTAAACACATCCCTTTATCTTACCCTCAAATCATTCTGCTGCCATAAACGCCGTCTCGTTTCCTCACACCGACGGCTCCTCCACCTCCACTCCCCAAATCATTGCTATTCACAGCGACAACTCCTCATTCCCTATCGGCGTCACCCTGACTGAGACCAATTATGCCTTATAGTCTCAAGTCATGGAGATGAGCATTGTTGCCTGTGAAAAATTGGGGTGCCTAACTGGCTAAGGTGTATGAGAGGCAATATGTCCCTAATTCCCTCCTCCGTGATTAGG
The DNA here is from genome assembly GCF_000346465.2 of Prunus persica. Taxonomy (NCBI): domain Eukaryota; kingdom Viridiplantae; phylum Streptophyta; class Magnoliopsida; order Rosales; family Rosaceae; genus Prunus; species Prunus persica. The sequence continues at coordinate 13,480,841 of NC_034010.1, forward strand.
GAGGGTTCACACACTCTCTCTAATTCCCTCAATTTGGATTCTGTGTTGATTGTTCCATCCTTGCACCATTGTTTGTTGCCCAAATTACTACGACTTTGAATTGCACTGTAACCTTTCGGCCTACTCATTGTGTTATTCAAGACATTCTCTGTAGCAAGACGATTGGTTGTAGTACGAGGAGGGGCAAACTCTACTACGTGGACTTGGCATCTAACAGAAGCCAGAGTCAGTCAAGCTTTCAAGATTGGGGGTGCTAGTGTTGAGAAACGAACTGCCGACGTCTGGTTATGGCATAGGCTTCTTGGACATGCTTCGTTTGGATATTTACAAAAATTATTTCCATCCTTATTTACCGGTTTAGATATTTCAAATTTTAAGTGTGATATTTATGAACTGGCCAAGAGCTATCGTGTTCCTTTTCCCTTGAGTTCAAATAAAATTTTGGTTCCGTTTTCTCTTGTTCATTCTGATATTTGGGGCCCTGCTAAAATTTCCACTCTAGGGGGAGCTCGATGGTTTGTTACGTTTATAGATGATTGAACCCAAATAACCTGGGTTTCCATTCTCAAAACTAAAAAGGAAGTCAGTTCTAAGTTTCAACAGTTCCATCAAATGGTGGAGACTCAGTTCATACCAGAATCCAGGTTCTCCTCTTTGACAATGGCAGAGAATTTCTTAACCATGATCTTAACAAGTTCTTACAAGATCATGACATCATACATCCACGCTCATGCCCATACACTCCCCAACAAAATAAAGTGGTTGAAAGAAAGAACAGACATCTATTGGAAGTAGTTCGTGCCTTTCTCTTTGATGCCAATATGCCTTATTCATTTTGGGGAGAAGTCATCCTCTCTGCAGCTTACCTCATCAATCAGATTCCCTTTAGTATCTTAAATTTCCAAACACAACTTCAAGCACTTCACCCCCATATCCAAATACCTCCCAGCCCAAACCAGGAACCCCGGAATTTCAATTGTATTGTATTTGTACACTTACATGATCACCAATGAAGCAAATTGGATCCTCGAGCTGAAAAGTGTATTTTCATTGGCTATGCTCTTCATCAGAAATGATACCGTTGTTATCATCCTCCAAGTCAGAAGGTCTATACCTACATGGATGTCGTGTTCTGGGAACACGATATATATTTCTCAGCCGCACAGGAGGAGAATCAAGAATCACTCCCTCCAAAAAATTTTGATTTTTTCCCTCAGAACTGCTCCCTGCCTCAAAGCGACATGTCGCACAACTCACTCAACTGGTCACCCCTAGACTTTCTTGTAGGCTAACAGTTTGCTTCAAAACGACTAGTAGCCTACTTCATGCGACTGATCATCCTTTTTTGTTCCTTCACAGCCGGCAACTCTGTCTCAAAGCGACCGGTAGCTAATAGAAAGCGACCGGTCAACTCCACACTACCAAAATCAGGATGAGGAAATTGAACCGTTTCATGAGATTTCTCCCGCTCCATAGATGTCTTCAGCTCTAGTACCACACCAATCATCTATTAAGAACGTCATTCAGGTAACACCTTCCCCTGAAACTGATAACACTAATGAAATATACCATGATGATGTGATTTCAGGAAACATAAGGGATGCAGACATCCCTACGTGTCTTCTCCTAGAAAGGACAAACCGTGGTAAACCTTGAGTACAGTATGAAGTAGATCTTAAAGCCAAAGAAAAGTACCCCATCAACAATAATATATCCCTAAGCAGATTGTCGTAATCAGATGCACATTTTGTGAAGGAGTTGGCCGACATATCTGTTCTCAGTAGTGTAATTGAAGTACTATGAGACTCAAAATAGAAAGAAGCCATGAAAGAAGAAATGCGAGCGCTTTAGAAGAATGTCACATGGGGCTCGTGCCTTTACCTCACAGAAAGAAGATAGTGGGATGCAGGTGGGTCTATATTGTGAAACTCAAAGCAGATGAATCCATTGAAAAATATAAAACTAGACTGGTGGCAAAAGGGTGCACACAGATATGGGGTGGACTACCAGGAAACCTTTGCCCCAATAACCAAGATCAACACTATCATAATCCTACTGTCTCTAGTAGCAAATCTAGACTGGCCACTACATCAGTTTGATATTAAAAATGCCTTCTCACATGAATGAAGAAATGCAAGCGCTCTAGAAGAATGTCACATGGGGCTCGTGCCTTTACCTCACGGAAAGCATATAATGGGATGCATATGGGTCTATATTGTGAAACTCAAAGTAGATGAATCCATTGAAAGATACAAAGCTAGACTGGTGGCTAAAGGGAACACGTAGAGATATGGGGTGGACTACCAGGAAACCTTTGCCCCAATAACCAATATCAACACTATCAGAATCCTACTGTCTCTAGCAGTAAATCTAGACTGGCCACTACATCAGTTTGATGTTAAAAATGCCTTCTCACATGGAGACTTGGAGGAAGAATTCTACATGGATTTACCACTATGATGTAGTGTAGCTCCTAACAAGAAGAATCATGTTTGCAATCTCAAAAAATCACTAAATGGTTTAAAGCAGTATACCAAGGCATGGTTTGCAGATTCACTAAATCCATGAAATTTTTTGGATACACTCAAAGTAATTCATATCATACTCTATTCTTGAAGCACAAAGGTGAAAAAATCACTGCATTAATCATGTATGTGGATGACATGGTTGTAACTGGGAACGACACATGAGAACAACAGAAGCTGCAAAAGTATTTGTCTAAGGAATTTGAGATGAAGGATTTAGGTCATCTGAAATACTTTCTCGAAATAGAAGTATCGAGGTAAAAAACTGGGATATTTATATCTCAAATGAAGTATGTGATGGATCTACTCACCGAAATAGGAATGTTTGGATGTAAGCCTACTGACACACCCATTGAGATGAACCACAAGTTATGTGAAGACATGGGCCGGGTGCCTACCAATAAGGAACAATACCACTGCCTTGTTGGAAAATTAGGAATGCAGTTGATCTGATCGGATCTTAAGGTATTTAAAGTCAACCCCTATAAAGGGACTAATGTTCTCCAAGAATGGAAACCTTGAAGTTATTGGATATACAGATGTTGACTGGGCTAATTCCATTACAAATATATGCTTTACATCAGGTTAGTTTACATTTGTTGGAGGTAACCTTGTTACTTGGTGAAGTAAAAAACAGAATGTGGTTTCCACGTCTAGTGCATAAGCAGAATATAGAGGAATGGCTTAAGGAGTTTTTGAATTATTGTGGATCAAAAGACTCTCGACCGAATTGGGCTTCAAACTAGAAAAGCCAATGAAGTTACATTGTGACAACAAGTTAGCTATCGATATTGCTCATAATCCAATTCACCATGATCGAACCAAACATGTTGAGGTGGATAGACATTTCATGAAAGAAAAAATTGAGAATAAGATCATCCGTCTACCATTCGTAAAATCAAAAGATCAACTTGCAGATGTCTTAACAAAAGTTGTTTGTGGAAGAGTGTTTTATGACTTACTTACCAAGTTAGGTATTAGTAATGTATATGCACCAACTTGAGGAGGAGTGTTGAAGTGAGCCTTCCTAATTAGTCAAGGAGATTTATTTCCTTGATTTATTAAGGGATTTACTTTATTATTTTATATAGTTGACATATCATTGTATAATTAGGAGATATTCTCCTAATTAATTACTATATCTATTTCCTTGTAAAGCTCTCATGTAAACTGATATATATAACTCCTTATGGAGAAGAATACAATTAACCTAAAGTATTCAAACCATATTCATATTTTAGCAACATATACATTTCCTTTCCCCAAACCAGAGGTTTTTTTGTTTGTTGTGAAAATTAAAAATTCCACACAATTTATGTATACTTGAGTCATTATTTATATGCAAGCACAAAGAATTTAAGGTTTGATATGCCAAATATTCGATTAATGTATCAATACCAACCACTTACATCAACTTGTGTGTCAAGAATTTAAGGTTTGATATATGCAAAACTCATAATTTCTTCATATATGCAAAAGGCATCTACATGACTCGAAATTAGAAGTTGAGCTAACCGCACACAATTCCACCATTAATACATACAAGTAAATTAAATATCCACAATTCCAAGATGAACCTAAGAAGCCCTATGATGAACAAAAGTTATATCTCGCAAGTGCACAAATCGATATGATAGTATAGCAAGCAAATACGAGAGTCGTTCCCATAAAGATTTGTACAGTTTATTAATTAATTCCAAATATGAATACTTTAAGAAAAATAAAAAATAAAATAAAATATTAAAATATTAAAATAGCTTAAAATAAGATTACTCGATTTTAATCTAAGTGTAGAAAATTAAGAAAATAAAATAACAAAAGTTGGAAATTAGTTTTGAAAATCAATGGATGAAAACTAGGACTCCGACTTTACCATAACAATCTTATTTTATGCATCGAGTTAATTTTGAGAATAAGGTGCCAATTCGATTCCAAGGATTCGTTCTCTCTTTATTTTGATGATTCATTCAGCTGCAATGTCACCAAGTATTCTCAATTAAACCTACTAATGAACCACATAGCCAAATTTACGAGAACCCAATAAGTGTAATTAAGAAAAACAATCAAGAGCATCTTAACTTGAACCCCGGTTTAAATAACAACTCATTCATTCATAGTGCATATAAGATTAAGGAAGAACCCCTCACCCAGTCTTATCTTAGACAATGCAAAATACATATAATGGTCAATTACAAGTATCAAGATCACAATTATAATAATGAATGAAACGAGGAATATAAATTGATTAAAAATAAAATATTAACTCAATAACATAGAACCATCATGTTAGGTTACATCGGATCCCTAGCAAAGAATTTAGTTACCCATAGCCATCTTCGAAACAAACAATATACTTATGAACATATAAAATATAAAGTTTGAATTAAGATAGAAAAACCCTTAAATGAATCCACTGTAGTTGAACTCCTCATCCAGCAAATCTGGAAGGCTATGAATTGCTAAGAATATGAGTATGTGAGTTGGATGTTTTGAGATATTTAACAATATGCTAGGGTTCACCCAATGTCACACCCCGGGATCGGCTCCGCCGTAGCACGATATTGTCCGCTTTGGGCCCCCCTCTCTGCCCGCACGGTTTTGTTTCTGGGAGCTCACAAGCAACTTCCCAGTGGGTCACCCATCCTGGGATTGCTCTAGCCTCCAACTCGCTTAACTTCGGAGTTCCTACGACTCCGAAGCCAGTGAGCTCCCAAAAGGCCTCGTGCTAGATGGATGCGGGTGTGCACATATAAGGCACATCACCCCCTCTCCGTTGGTTGATGTGGGATCTTACACCCAAAATATGTCCAGAATATGTATTTATTGGCTCTAGGACTTTCCCCAGTCATATAAGGAATAGGAAACTTAAAACTCCCAAACCCTTGGAAAAATAGCCAAAAAGGCCAAAAATTCCAAGCTAGATTCGAATCGTGCACTCGAGCGCCAGAATAACTATATATTAAAACACCCAAAAAAAACTCTTCGTCCCTGGTACTACCCCTCTCCTTCCCCCCACAACCTTCCTACGTCTCTTACCCAGCCGACCAAAATAAGCCTCCGCCACAACAAAAATTTTAAAATTAAAAATGAATATTTGTGAACAGTGTGGATGTCATTTGAAAATGAGTAGTTGCGTGCTCCTCCGGAAGCACACACTATAATAAGAGGTAAAAATTGATTGGTAGCATACTCGGCCAAACGTGTGATTTTTCGCCCACTACAGATCCCATACTACCCCCAATAAACTGAAAATCCATAACTCCAATGGCTATAAACCCCAAATCCTCAATAACTTTGCATTTTTCATGACGTTAAGCCCAAAAGTATGTAACTTTGCATTTTTCAAAGGATTAATTACATTTTTTGTCATTGCGCTTTGGCTCGAAATCAAATTTTGTCACCATGTTTTCAGTTTTCTTGATTTTGTCACCCTACGTGCCTTCAAATTGACAGAAATAAAGGATTGGACAAGATTTGTTAATGACTGCAAGTGGGGTAACGAAATCAGAAAAATTAAAAGCACGGTGACTAAATTTGATTTCTAGTTGAATTTCACTAAAATGTATAGGGACGTGGAATAATTTTCGAGGAAGCTATAGAGGGTGCCCATGGTAGAAGAAAATATGAGAGCAAATTTGGGCTTGGGGTTTTTTAGGATGTTCGAGAAGTTATTGCTGGCCATGTCAAAGGCCCTTTTGACTGAGAGTGGACATGATCAAGATGGGGAGGAAGGCCATTGGTAGTGTGATAGTGACGTGGCATTTCAGGCAAGTCATCATGTGCACACATGCACAAATTCAATGCAATGAGAGAGTATTTTTAAGAGAGTTTTGGCTTGATGGAGCTTGAGATATAGAGGTGTAGAAAAAAGAAAGATATGTGAGATGTACAGGAGACCGTGTGCTTGCATAGGTAGTTTTTGTATAGTGGATAGAGATGTATTACGGAGTCTTGCCGTGAGTGCATGCATAGGTAAGTTCCATTCTTAAAAAAGTAAACTCAAAAATTAATAATTTTTAAAATATAAAAAAAAAAAAAAAAGAGTTTTCATGTAACAATTTTAATATTTAAAAACTTATTTAGTATTGAACTTTAAACTATTTTTAAGATCTAAAAATAATTGAAATTAAAATCAGAAAATTAGGGCCTGTTTTGGATTTGAATCTAATTTTATAAACTCAAAAATAAATTTTAAGTTCAAAACTAAAAAAACCCGTTTTGTATGCCTTTTTAATAATCCGAACCTCGAAAAAACTTTTAAACACCAACAAATTAAAAGGAGAGATTCACTATTATACCCAATATAGATCCCAAAATATAAAAAACTCTTATATGAAATGGATTTTAGAAATACAAAACTCATTTACAACATAACAAAAAGGCTTTTAAATTACAAAACTGCCACTGATTTCTTAAAACAAACTCAACCCCAAAACCTCATAAAAAAACTCAAAACACTCAATAGGGCATCAAAGTAATTTAATCATCAAAATTAAATTCAATAGCGTCAGCTGTCATTTTTTGGATTTTTTTTGGGTTTGTTTATAAAAATTAAATGGTGTAGGGTTTATTTATATTATTATTGCTAAGAATGGGTATATGACTAAATATCTTATTTAAAAAATAGAGAAAGGCGGTTTTTTTGGAATTTTATTTTTTTCTACTCATCTCATCGCTCGAGCTACGATTGCTCTTAGCTCCTTCTGGTCAAGCTCAAGCTTCAAGCCCCCATGGCAGAAGTTTGAAGCTTTCTTGCTCCCTTTCTCTCCATCTCTCTCATAAGTAACTTTAAGGGCTAGGCATCTGAAGATTGCCCTCGCTGTCTCCTCTCGTCTTTGCGATTCTGTCAGTCAAAGTCTCAACATCACACCATTGGCTCGCCGTGAGCTGGAGTTGCACATCTCTTATGTCTACAATCGGGTAATTTTGAGTTCCCTTTTTGTCCTAGTTACTGAAGATTAGGGATTAATTTTCATTTGGGTTATGTTTGATTTATTATATATAGCTTATTTATATCTAATTCGATTTGATTTATATGAATTCTTTTGTGTAACCTAAACTGTAATTTTTTGCAAAAGCATGAACAGATAAAGGGTTTTGGAATGGTACCTCTGTAATTTCTTGATACGTTGCCTTTGTGATGAATATGAAGCCCTAGTGAATCAACAGATAGCAAGACATTAGAACTCTGGCATGTGAAAATGGGTTTTGGAAAAAAAAAAAAAAAAAAAAGAATGCCCATAAATATTGTGGTAGATAACATGATACCTCTTATTTATCTCTTTTAAGGTTGATTTGATTTCCTTTTTTGTTGCCTTTTTTATAGTTTGTCATGAGTTTCTTGTTCTTCAAGTAAAACCTTCTTTTCGAACTATCAGTCAAACTAATGCCAGATACATTTTAACGGCTATAAACTTGCCTGCATTATTTAGATGCTCATTCTCCAACTTGGACCATTGGAACAAATTGTTCATTAGATTAGAGCTATTGAACTTGAAATGAAAAGGGTATATCTAACTTGAGTTTCATGTCAGCTTCGATATGGCTGCACGTGTGGAATGATAGAATCATTGGGATTTGGGGATTTGAGTAAAAGTTCCACATCCCTCTTATGATGACTTCAAGGGCTGCTAAAATAAAAACACCCCAGCTTCACGAAATACATGGAGAACTCAATGAGGGTTAGATAAAGTTCAGCGGTTAGATAAAGTTCAGCTTCTCTATTTGATTTCATGGGTTTTCCCATGGGTTAGAGAAGGAGATGGCAGAGAGGGTAAGAGACAAAGAGGGTTTGGGACCTTCACCCTTGTCAGATCTCTCTCTCTCTCTCTCTCCCACCTCCAGCAGCTCCATACCACAACTATAGTCCAAATCCAAATACTGATTCGTTTTTAGGAATAACTCACCCAAGGTCAAATCCGAAATCTCCGCCAAGGTCCGTCAAGGAAGAATCTGGGATCTAAGATTTGGCAGTACAGACGGGATTTTCCGATATGAGTGGAGTCGATTTCGATATGCGTATATGGCGGGTTTTTTTGGGAATAATCTGGGTTGTGGTCGTTGTCAAGGATGAAGAGGACTGAAGGAGAAGGAGGTGGTTGGAGTGGTTCTTTAGGCGGCGACAGGTTTTTTATTTATAGGGATTCTTAGATCTAGGTCTAAAACGATTAATTAAAACCATTAGTTAATCTGGGTTTAGTCTACGCGTTTTTTGTTTTAGATATAGATCATTTGACTTTTATTACTTTTTTGTTGTTTCGATTTTACCCATTGGTGTAAATAAGAAAAACACATTGAAAATCTAAATTTAATGCATTATTTCCTCATAATTAAATTTCATATTTTGAATTTGGATTTCTTTCCTTGATAATATTTACCTAATATATAGATAAAATACAATGTAATTAATGAAAGTAAAAACTCACATATTATACAAATTATTTAGGCAAGCACCCACATGAAATTATGTACCTAACATACAAGTAAATAGTGTTATTATTAGCAATGGAAAAAACTTAATGATAAATCGTGTTACCTATAAGTTAGAAACATAAATTAAAAGACTACCTATAAGTTAGGAACATAAATTAGAAGACTACCTATAAGTTAAATACAAAAATAGGCAAATAAAAATTGTATGTTAACTAAAAAATAAAAAGGTACATAAAATACTATTATACAATGTCAAAAATATGAAAAACGCATATATACCTATGCAATAGGTAATGGAACAATATACCTACACCATAGGATAATATATTTATAAGAGTATGTAATATACCTCTACCATAGAATGACAGAAATAAAAATTGTTACCTATAACTCATGTGCTAAACGATGTGCTACTGTATTTGCTTCCCTAAAAACATGTAAAATAGAGGTTGAGTAAATTGAGCCAAAATAGACCCGTAGTCATCCACCAAGCACCCCAAAACAAAGCTCTGTGGGAGTGGACTATGGATCACCCAAAAAAGTGCATGGGCATCACCTTCCACAATCAAATGCTCTGGACGCCAAGCAGTCAATTTCCATGATGGGAGCATTCATGTACGTACAACATGCCAATTACAACATACCTACACCATATACGTACAACATACTTAACATACCTACATCATGGGAACACTCGTGTATATTTGAAGACATGGAGACATGTGCACGGTTCATGTGAAGTAAGAAGATGAAGAGAGAAAAAGTAAAAAAGAAGACATGAAAAAAAAAAAAAAATGAAGTGTGAATTATAGGTAGTGGTTAAGAGAATTTACCCATGCACCCAAGGTCCTAGGTTTAATTCTCCCCTCCTCTATTATCACTTGCATGTGTTAATAAAAATATTATAGGAGGTTAACATTAGGTCTAATATTAAATGTGATAATTATTTAAAAGGTCAAATATATTAACTGTATGCCTGATATGTCCCCTTCGACTATAATGAGTGGAAAGTTATAAGGGGTAAGTTATAAGGGGTTCACTTTATAGCCATTAGATAAATCCAAGGGCTGGGGAGAATTGAGATAAAGTTTCACAATTGGGTAGGTGAGGAACCCAAACCCGAATTGAATATCCAGCACGTCCAAAAAGAAGAAGAAGAGGGAAACACGTCCGAAAAAGAAGAAGAAGAGGCAAGTTCGAAGTTTGAACAGAAAGAACTCATCTCTCTAAAACCCAGAGGTCTGAGATACCCAATGAAGACAACGGCTAACGACAGTTGAAGGCAACGATTCGCCACTCCGTTCTCCAGACCCTGAAAAAGTATTTATTTGGAGTAGAAGGGGCAAAGGTGTGGATTCCAAATCAGTGAAGGGGCCAAGCAGTGGAAGGGGAAGGGGAGAAGCTGTATTCGTTGGAAGTGGTAGGTTCCATTTGTGGAGCAAAGAAACAGAAAGACCCCACACAGACACCTTGCAATAACCAGCATTTGGTGAGTAATTTATGGAATTTGAGTTTAGGGTTAGAGTAATGGTTTTCCCCAATTTGTACCATAAATTTTGTTGGATTTGGCATCTCTTCATTGTGCTTCAGTTGCATGTTAATTTTTGCTTAGGTATATGTTAAAAAAAGAATGAAAATCAAGTCAATAACAAGTGAATAACATGTCAATAATGATATGAATAAGATAATGGTGTTGAATTGGAGGAGGCCCTCAAAACCTTCCATATTTGAAGCAGTGCATAGTGCAGATTAAGAAGAGGCGCTAGAATATATATATATATATTTTATGAAGTAAATATGATTTCCTTTGTTACTAAATTTGCCTGAGAAACATTTGAACAGATAATAATAAACTCATGAATAGAACTGCAAAGCATTTGATGAGTAATGTAAGGAATTTGAGTTTAGGGTTAGAGTAATGGTTTTCCCAAATTTGTACCATCAATGTTGTTGGATTTGGCATCTCTTATTTGTGCTTCAATTGCATGTTAATTGTTGCTTGGGTATATGTTAAAAAACGAATGAAAATAAAGTCAATCACATGTCAATAACATGTCAATAACATGTTAGTAATGATATGAATATGATAATGGTGTTAAATTGGAGGAGGCGCTCAAAACCTTCCACATTTGAAGCAGTGCAGAGTGAAGAGTACCTCTCTGGCACTAGAATTTATATATTTTGTGAAATAAATATTATTTCATTTGTTACTAAATTTGCCTATGAGAAATGAGAACAGATAATAATAAACTCATGAATAAAAGTGCAAAGCATTTGAAATGAAGGTTGATCTATGACGATTGTGGGTGACTGAAGAAAAAGCTAGAAAGAAATAAGGATGTGGCAATTGCTTAGCAAGCAGATAGCAGAGTACATGCTTTGCTTTGCTTCCTTCCACTATATTTCTTATTTATTTATTTTGGGTTGTGTATGAGATGACAATAATTGTCATGTGTGTGAAGTGCAGAACTTGCCTACATTGCACTCACACGAGTATGGATCCATAAATAAAACACGTGAAATTGTTTGTAATTCACATAATCATTGCATTAACAGGTATTTGCACAAAAATTGTCATATTGCTTTGATGATGTTAAAGCCTGTGATCAGTAATCCCTATGCTCATGTACTTTGTAAAAGTTGTAATGTGCCTGGTTGACTAGTTGTGATTGTGCAAATACGTGGTAGTATATGTGTTCACGTTATTTCACATTGTATTTGAGGAAATGGGATCCAACGTGGAGCTGGTATGGCCAGAGGCAAAGGTATATTCGTCACGGGTGAACAACTGCTCACATGCAAATTCATCTCTAGCTGCAATTCGAGCGAAGTTGAGTGCGGAACAATTAGAACAATTCAAGATATCATGCTTTGGCCATCTTCTGAATATAGATAAGATTCAGTTTAGCGGGAAGATTGTGCATGGGGTTGTGTTGCGTAGAGTAGCGGGGCAGGGTGTGAAAGACTTGGATGGACTGAGTTTCTTATTAGGGTGTGACGTTGCTCAGTTCACTCGTCAGGATTTCTGTTTGATCACAGGGCTTCGTTTTGGGGAAGTGCCTGAAGTTTCCAGTGGAGAGAGTGATGAAATCAGACTTCAGAAAAGATATTTTATAGACGAAGGAATTACATGCAATGCTTTAGAAGAAGCATTTCTGAGGTGCACAGAGGAAGATGACATCTACAAGCTAGCTCTTGTTTACTTTGCTGAGTTAGTGGTTTTGGGAAGGGACAAACATTTGAACATCAATCTAAATTACCTGACCCTTGTAGAGGACTTGGATGCGTTCAACAGGTATCCGTGGGGTTCGGTGTCCTTTGACAAAACCCAAGACAGTCTATTTTCTGCACCAACAAAGTACGTGAAAAGCTTGGAAAATGAAGAGGGAAGAGGGAAGGGGAAAAGTAAGGTAACGGGAACAAGCCGGAGAAATGAGAAGGGCAAGAAGGATAAGCATGGTGAAGCGCAAAGGAGTGGCTGGAGTTTTAAAGGTTTCACGTATGCTTTCTAGGTACATGGTAATAATGTTCATGTCAGTTATGTTTTGTTTTTCTTTAAAACATAAATAATGACTTTTGTCCTGTGAATTGTGTAGATTTGGGTATATGAATTAATTCCTAGAATGGCGGACCTGAATTACTGCAAGGTTGTTGATCCGACCGCTGTCCCGCGTATTTTGCGATGGAGAACTACTACGTCTGTTCCAGAGATGAGAAAGTTGAACAATTATTTTTTCCAGAGCAAAGAGGTTTGGTTTGCAGCCCTTGGAACTATTGATAAGATTGAATGAAATTATGAAGTAGAATGATTTAATATGACTCTTGTCTGTATTCTGAAACAGTCAGTTCAGTTGCGGGCGCTATGTCCGAGTGAAGAGGAAATGAGACAACCATATTGGAGTTGGCCACAGGATTGCCCTGCTGTTGTCTCGGCAGAGTCAATTCCTTCTTCATGTGGTGATCTTGATGAGTTGAACAAGGTGGTAAGCTTGTTGAGGTCCGAGTTGTTTCAAGTAAAGCGGGAAAAAGACGTCCTTCACTTAAAGGTCATACGGATGGAAAAACTGTTGGACCAATGTTTAGGTCCTCAGTTTGAGCAGGAAGTAAGGAGGGACCTAGCTTTACTGAAACAGAGGACGAATCGTTGTGTCGTCTCACATCTATTTAAGGGATATGGGGAAATGGATGACATTCAATGGGATGAAGGGCCAAGTAATAGAAATGAGGGAGAGGAAAAGGAAGATGAAGGGATTGAAGGGGGTGAAGGGCCAAATAATAGAAATGAGGGAGAGGAAAAGGAAGAGGAGGGGATTGAAGGAGAGGAAAAGGAAGAGAAGGGGATTGAAGGGGGTGAAGTGCAAGGAAAACCAAGTGAGGTAGAGGAAGGGCCAAGGAAAAGAAGTGAAGGAGAGCAAGTGCAAGTAAAAAGTAGCAAAGGAGAGGAAGCCCAAAGACAGAGCAGTGAGGGAGAGGAAGTGAAAAGAAAAAGCAGTAAGGGAGAGAAACTGCAAAGGAAAAAAAGGGAAGGCAAGGAAGTGAAAACACAAAGAAGTGAGGAAAAGGAAGTGCAAAGAAACCAATGTGAGAAAGAAGATAATGAAGTTATGTTGCTTGGGGGTGACATTGGCGAGAGCACGAAGGGGACACTGCTTGAGTTTACTGTCGGGGACATTGATTTGGATGAACCTACAGCTGTGCTATCTCAGTTGAACGTGTGGTTGAATGATAAAGGTAAAGCTGTGGCACAAGGGGTCCAATTACGGAAAAGGAAGAGGATCATTCCTATGTGGAAGATCATTGAAGGCAGTGAATTGGTTCCAAAAACTGGGGCACAGACAACCGGACTGAAGATGTTAGACCCAATGAAGGCGATTCCGCATGATGATCTGGTGAATTTGCTGAAACTTTGTTGGGAATGGCGCCAGGACCCAAAGTAAGTCCCTTGCAATTATAAGATAGAAGCATGACTGTATATAATTTTTTATATACAGTGTTCTAAAACTATTTTATATTCATAGTTTGGTGATGCAATTTGGCAACGTGGAAGCTGAGATTGAATTCTTCGCTTCCCTCGTGAAAGCTGATGGTTGGCTGAAAGGAGATGTAAGTGTAATTGATTATGCATTTGTTTTAATGTACATAGATTATGAGATTGACAAGAAAAACATGTTGCAGCACATTGATTTGGGGTTGTATCTCATCCGGAAGCGACAACAACAGTTGGAGACAGATTCGGTAGAAATAGCGGACTGGACAACGACCGATGTTTTTTTTATGGTATGTCATCGGCCTTGACCAAGTGCCGTTAATAATTACACATTTTCCATACACACACTAGTGGAGGTGTTTAACCATTGATTGTTTTGTATTTCACAGAATCACATTCGTACTTGCTTTGACGATAATAAAAGAAAAAAACAGCAGCTTGGGTGAAAAATCAGAAAAAGTTTACTAAACGTTGTAAATGGGAAGGTTCCTCCGTGTGGGTTGGATTGGCAGAACGTCTATAAGGTGTATACTCCATTTATGTTGACGAAGTACAAGCATTGGGTGGCTGTAATGATTGATCTGGTATTGTGTGAAATCAAAGTGTACGATTCAAAGGTTTCACTAATTCCAGATGACATCGTCAAGGAAGAACTCGCCCCGCTATCAATTACGCTTCCAAATCTTCTCAACACCATCGACTTTTATGAAGAAGGTGTTTATGCAAACAATTACAGCCGAGATTGGTGGTGTCCGTGGCCAATAGAGCGTGTGGATGTTCCACAACAGTCTAATGAGTAAGCACAACTTGCAATTTAATTTTATTACTTTCAATTGTCAATTACGTTAAAATGTCATTAGTTGAATTGATCGAGTTCTTGTTTTGCTTCAGAGGCGATTGTGGCATGTTTGTGTTAAAGTACATTGAGCTTTTCAGCGCTGAGCTTCCGTTAGCTACTTGCACCTCGCACAACATGCCTTTTTTTCGGTTGAAATTGGCTGCGGAGATAACAAGGGGAGATGCTTACTTCCCATGATATTGGTTGAAGATGACAAATGGTACATGAGAAGGTTTTGGGAATGTCCATTCTCAAACTAATGTAAATACATAATAGAGGGTCCTTATCGAATTCTACCGCTAACTCCTTCATGACATTTACATGTTTGTTAACCAAACTGCATTGAATTGGAATTTTAAGACTGCATATGTGAATTGGGATTTGAAGATGGCTTTTTAAGTGTATTACATCATTGCAAAGTGATATGTCATTGTTGATGCAAGCCACCATTAATCGCAATGTGTTGCATCATAATAGGTGTCTAAACATGCGAAAGGTTTTCGGCAGCTCAGTAGCATAAAAGTAGAAACATAGACAATATACACAAAATGAACAACAATTCACAAACGCACCGACAAGCAATACACACACAACAGACAAACAATATACACAAAATTGGCCTGCCATATACAGAGAATAGACATGCAATATACACACAGTAGACATGCAATATACACACAATAGACATGCAATATACACACAATACTCCCTTAACACACACAATAGACATGCCCTTGCCCACAATAATGATGCAATCTACTTCAGTCCCCAAGTACACCAACCATAGGGAAGTCCTATTGAATATGATATTAAACTTAACAGTTGTTCTTCCTACTAAAAGAAAGAATAAGGTCCGTTTCCCCCCTTCATTCTTACTTGAGTGATACTTGTGGCCCCAATAAACATCCAATTTCGGGGCAATGATATTCCATATACATGCAGCAAACTATCAATAAACCTTCAATAAACCTTCAAGAAACATTCAATATCGTTTCTATAACATGCGAAATACATGCAGTTACCAAATATTACAAAATGGGTAAAATGGTCTCATTGGTGGTGCATGCAACATGTGTTGTGCGGGAGAACTTTCACAATCTTTTAAACCGTGCAGTTAAATGATCATTAAAAGAACAAATAAAATGACAATTGATACAACTAATAAAACTAATACCAAGTCCTTAATGGACTTCAGCATGTTCAGCACTCTAGCATCATACGTGTCATCTTGATGTTCTGCTTCAGCGGAGGTTACATCAACCCATTCGAATCCATTGCAACTGGTGGCTCCCTAATTGCAGGCATCATATATGGAATATAATTCTGTCAGAGTTAGACATACGTTTTTTTTCACCCACATACATATTCTTTAAATTAAAACTTACATAGGAGGTTAGACACTTCTAGAATGGCTTCCCTCGATTTTTGTCAGATTTTGAAACCCGAAGCACCATTGTAGCTCCACAATACTGACACCTCTTTGTTTGAGCGGGAGATGAAGACGAAGACATGTTGAATCTTCTCAGTTGTACCTCTTCTCACTCAGATCTTCTCACTGAAACCTCTTCGGACTCATACCTTCTCACTCATAGTTGTCATTTATACCCCTTCGCTCATAACCCTAAACTTGTCACTCAGCTCTCTCTCATCTCTGCCCAAATCGAGTTCTATTTCTTTTTTTTGGGATCATTTGGTGGGTTGGTCACGATGTCGACACCTGTACCGTCAGCATTGTGACATCTTTTAGCCCGAAAAGCAATATAAACTACTTTACTACCAAATATATTTTCTGAATAATAAGGGGACACTGCTTCAATTTTATTAATTTATTTATATTTCATTAAGGCAACTAGTTGGATAAGAATCCGTCATTATTGGTTCCATTTTAATAACATTACTAGGGATAGTTGGGTGTGGGAAAATGAAAAAGTATATGATGGGACCTTCTGTCACTAGTCAGTAATCCATCACATTTGTATCAATGAATTTGATAGTGGGATAAACCCAAAAATGGCTATGCAAATAGCCATTTAATTAACTTTTTGACTGTCTGACTCTGTATGCACCGTTATGACGTTTTCCCTTCTTTTGTCTTAAGTTTTAATTCACTTGGGTTCAGTTTCTTTCAAAAGGGTCAACTTGGAAAAACCCCAACTGGAAACACCTTTTCAAAACACTATAAACAGAGGCTAAAACAAAACGTGTACCCCCAAATATTATCATTTATCCCCTCTGCCACTCCTCAAATCGTTCCATTCCAAAAACTTTTCAATGAATTCGAAACACTTCACTACAGTCGGAGGAAAGAGAAGGTAACATGTCCATTTGGATATGCCCGAAGCCTTCATCCCGGAGTCCGCTTGGTTTCAAGTGATGTTATACGTGGCAACCGAATCATCGGAAGATCTCTTCCGTATGGCATCTGTGTGCCGATTGTTCCAAACTTTGGCAAACAGTCCACAAGTGTGGAACACCATTTCAATGGCAAAGTACCCAGACCATCCTATCTGGTACCGTGCCAGACCTGCGGTCCAGCATTTCTTGCAACAATGCAGGGCTTGCGATAACCCTGAGTCCATATTTAGAGAAGCATTCGAAGGTTTTTCCAGGCACGGTAAGGTGGAAGCGTTGTATGGGATGCGCATTGCAGCCACGACAGGCCATATGGAAGCGGCATATGTAGTTGGACTACTTGGTATGTCCGGAATTGGTCAGTCAAAAGAGGATGCATTACAATTCTTGTGTTCTTTGAATCAACGTAACAACATTGATATGAAAGGAACCAGGGATGCTTTGACAGGAAGATTTCGCGGAGCATTTGTTGCAAGACATATCGTAGATATGTTTGACTATGGGAAGATTAAGTTCAATCGCTGCAGCGCTTGTAACAACAATGAATGGTATTTTGTTATTCCAGGCTGGCCTAGTGAAGACAAGATAAATCCTGCGTTGTGGACTTGTTGCAATCGATGCAAATGGCACCGTGAGAGTATTTTTTGGTTCAAACTGATGCGTGAGTATGTTGTGCGAGGGAATCACGTATTTTTGCATTAGTTTTAGTACGAATTTACGGTTTTGATGCATTGTGGACTTGCTTCTCTTCACTTCTAGGTTGGCTGGCTACGTTGTACAAATGTTGTTTAAATGTTGTTCAAATGTTGGTATTTTGTCATAAACCGTTTTATATATAAATGTATAATATTTATTATATAGCGGAATTATTACTTACATCATAGACGGCTAGGAATGACATTTTACTGACACAGATATTTTGCTCACCGACCCCAATCTTCATATTTGGTAAACGAAAAGTCATGCATGGAGTAAATAGGTGTCTTTTCACCAGTGCTTGGGAATGACATTTTCCCACTTAGCATATCCGAAAGGATTTGGTTACACGTTTCTTAACCTAGGGGATTGAACAGTGAATGACGTAGAATATTTTTTTTGTGTGGAAGGAGTACAATGGATGACTTGTATATTTCCATATTATGTTTCAAAACATCCCTTCAACCTAAAAAATAAAAGAATTAACAAATTGAAGAACAGAGAAACCGATGAGCACTACAAATGGCCTATTCGCATGGAAAATAAAATTGTTTTCAACAAGTTGGACTAAATATAATTAACAAATGGACAGCCTAAAAAGTAATATCATAATAATTATAATAATTGTGGATAAATAATAATAAAATACTAATGTAGCATAACCATGAAACACGGAATGCAGTAGGAAGATGAAATCGCAATAAGTTCGTAAAAATTTTCGAATCGTTTTTCTAATTTTTGTGTATTTAGTTCTGAATTTTTCAAGAAAAAAAAATAAAATAATAATTTAGGGTAAAATGGGAGGATGTGGCCATGTTCAGTAACGTACACTTGTGCAAGTAGTCAAAAGTGACGGGCTGAGATCGCGGCAGGTGTCATATTCTTTTTAATTTTGGAATGTTTTGTTAAAAAATCTTTGAAACTAGGTAATAAATAGTAGGAAAATCCTAAAAATGGCCCAAAAATTACTCCGGCCTCCTTTTGACGTCATAAAACTAGGAGAACCTATAAATCATTCGTCTCGCAATGAAATAATCCAAATTGTTTTACATAACTCACTTTCCTCTTAACCCTAAGTATTGATGTTTGTTAACTTAAACTTCAATAATCTACTTCAGCAAGCATCTCCCGTTAATGTTCGGAAATATTTTTAAAAATGCGTAACAATGAATCGGAGAATTCAGCAAGGGAGATGGAGTGTCAATGAGTTCGTAGCAATTTTCGGAAATAATTTTGAATTTTTCTGTATTTAGTTATGAATTTTCCAAGAAAAAAGGTAATAAAATAATCATTTAGGGTAAAATGGGAGGATGTGGCCATGTTGACTGACGTACACTTGTGCAAGTAGTCAAAAGTGACGGGCTGAGATCGCGGCAGGTGTCATATTCTTTTCAATTTTGGATTCTTTTGTTAAAAAATCTTTGAAACTAGGTAATAAATAGTAGGAAAATCCTAAAAATGGCCCAAAAATTACTTCGGCCTCCTTTTGACATCATAAAACTAGGAGAACCTATAAATCATTCGTCTCGCAATTAAATAATCTAAATTGTTTTACATAACTCACTTTCCTCTTAACCCTAAGTATTGATGTTTGTTAACTTAAACTTCAATAACCTACTTCAACAAGCATCTCCCGTTAATATTCGGTAATATTTTTAAAAATGCGTAACAATGAATCGGAGAATTCAGCAAGGGAGATGGAGTGTCAATGAGTTCACAGCAATTTTCGGAAATAATTTTGAATTTTTCTGTATTTAGTTATGAATTTTCCAAGAAAAAAGGTAATAAAATAATCATTTAGGGTAAAATGGGAGGATGTGGCCATGTTGACTGACGTACACTTATGCAAGTAGTCAAAAGTGACGGGCTGAGATCGCGCCAGGTGTCCTCTTCCTATTATTTTGGCTTTTTTAGTGCAACAATCTGTGGAAATAGGTAATAAATTCTACGAAAATCCAAAAAATGCCCGGAAAATGAGAAAATCAAAATTATTTGTACATAACTCACTTTCCTCTTAACCCTAATTCACGTTAACACATATATTTCGGATAATATTCGATATATAATTTGTAATAATACAATATTTAGTTTGACTAAATACAATAATATGTTTTGTTATAATAATGTACATCCATAATAATTGCACATGCTTTGAATCCATCATTGCAACTACGCCTAGAGCTTTCAAGACGTCAGTTCGTATTCAATAAGTTGTCCACATGCAACTGCACCTAGAGTTATTAACACGTCAGAAGTATTCAATAAGTTGTCCATATGACGCCGCATTGGGAATCAGTAATATATTTTCAATCATGTCCAATCACATTAAATAATGCCATACTTTTTCTCAATAACCTCACACAAGTGAAGCAATTTTAAAACCCTTAGTTAATATTTGTCCTACTCTATATGAGTGATTATATAATCAGTCTGCATTATTTTGCACAGTATATGTTCACTTTGAGAGGGATTCCACAAACATAAAATATAAAGAAAGCAAGAAATAGTAGGAGATGAACCAGTACAAAAAACAATATATAAATGGTACATAATAATTCCATAACCTTGTCACAAACGCACTCACAAAAGCATTTCCATAAACCTTGTCCTAACATATAATAAATAAAGGCAACATTGCATATGATGCAACCATGTCCAAATCTGATACGTGATCAACAAAAAATGGACATGGCAGCAACATATGACTGAAGTAGATGGGCTCTTTGCATCTTGTGTTTTCGTAATTAAAGACATCAAAATATTAAGGTTTAAATCTTCCATAGTAGTTAGCATCAAAATAGCTTTGAAGCAGAGTGTAACGAAAATTCCAATTCCACTGATTTGCCTCTGCTCAAACACGAGAACCAAAATGGTTACTTCCCTTGCTGAGTATATTTGGTGACGTCGGAAACGGTAATAGATGACCAATCAAACCCGGGTACGACGAGTTTTGCATAGGATCGGAAGTAGTCGAATCCAGCTTGCATCACACGCTTCTTTGACTCCACTGCATTAGATGAGTTCTTGTATTTTTGAACAGCTACACTCCGAAGTCGTTTGTGTCTACGCTTCATGCGCTGCAACTTCGCCCTATCCAGATTGGCCTGCCTTTTGTCATCTTCAATTTGGCCTTCAACAAATTCCAAACGTGCCCTTGCCCTTTGGATTTCATCACCAAGTTGAAGATGCCTATCCTTCCAAAAAGCAACAACTCTTTCAGACTCAAAACTTCCAACAAAATGGTCATTCTGTCTAGGAATGTGACATTGCTTGTCTGGTGACTCACTTACGTGTCGAAGGCGGTCTTTGTTTGGAGGGGTGTTTATTATGCTCACATCAAACTTGGTTAGTAAATCCATTCTTTGGGGGGAATGAGTTTGTTTGCTTGAGAGAGTATCGGTAGATGGAGACAGATTCGGTGGAGGAGTGAGTTTTGTGTGGAAGGAGAATTTATATGAAAGGGGTGATAGTAATACCAAGAAAAGGGTTCCCGCCAAAAAATATTTGGTTGACAATGTAGAAATTATTTTTTGGTCTGATACAATCTAAGTTTAATCCTAACTAGTTTGGTTGAGTTAACTAAGTAGATGTCACTTCCATTGACTTTCTTTCAACCACTATCAGTGGTGGAGGTGTAAGAAGAGTGTGAGGTTGACATGCTTGAAAAGCAAAAGCTGACACCTATTTTTAAAAAATTCTCGCCAAAAAGTACATATGTTGACTATACACAAGCTTTGGTATGTTGGTCTATAAACCTATGTTCCCTTTCTCAAACGAAATTGCATAGGCAATCCTCATCCTCCCAAAACAAAGAGGATAATTCAAGCATGTCAACCTCTTCAGGCGCCAACAACACAATCGAAGATGACAAATTGGAGTCGCAGGTTCTATTTCCACATTGTACTCGCCGACCCCTTCCTTTTTCAACATCATTTGGGAGTGAGGGGGACTCCGATGATCCATTAGAGGCAATACATGCAGTCAGTGGCAAGCTGGATTATAATTCCAGACTGATCAATTCATGGCACGAGAAATGTGTTGACGAGGCAATTTTGGCTGATCTTAACATTAGAGTGAACAAAGCGTTCTCCCAAAAGAACAAGTACTTGAAGCTGAGTCATAAAAGGAAGCTGAAAGCTGAGGAGTTGGATACAGTAATGAATGATGAAATGAAAGGTTGTTTGATGAACCATATGCGATGCGAAGAGCACTATAGTGAACTGGAGTTGGCATTCAACGAAGGATTCGACAAATTCCGAGCATTTGCGGCAACTACTCATACAAGTTATGATTGGAACTATGTGTCCCCTGATGTTGTGAGAGAGATACTAGACGATGGGGGTGACATGAATGAGCATAAGCACGTCAAAGCTGCTCGGAAGAAGCCGACCGATACGACTAAGTGATTGCGGCTACCGCTGTTCAGTTGGTTGAGGGTGACCGTGGTATTGCACATATACTCCCTTAATGTCATTATCTAATTTAAATTAACACAAATATCAGTTTCATTTGATTCATATATAATTATTGGGACTATGTATTGCAAGTCATCATGTGTTATAATGTCTAACATTATATTTTGCAAATATGGAAATATTATTCAATAAGAAGTCAATATCACAGCAATCCGGGAATCAGTAAATGCTCCTTATCATGTCCATTTACATTAAAGAGCTGGCGTACTAATGTGTTAAAAAAAAAACTGACACGTGAGTCATAAGTAACATAACATGTGCTATACATTGTTTAGTGAATGGTTTTTGGTTTATTTATATATAATAAAATTCCAAATATTGCTGAAGATTTATTTCGTCTATATCACTAGGGATATGAGTGGCCATAAGCATGTGACACCTGCTAAGAAGAAGCTGACCAGTACGACTGAGTGATTGTGGCTACCGTTGTTCAGTTGGTTGGGGAGATCGTGGTATTGCTAAGAGGGAGCACATAATATGTTTTGCAATCAAATGTTCTTTTGTGTGTGGAATTATGAGTATTTATGTAATTTAGTGTACCCTTTAATATTTTTCACCTAAGTATCGAAATGTAATTAGCTGCAATGTTATGTTTCTTTTTTACACGCTGCTTTCTATTTGCTCTGTTCCAACAAAGTGCTTCAAGTATCCTTCAGTTACAAAAGTGTACAAAATCGTGCCCCTAATAACCAATCGGAAAAAGTGGCTACTGTTGGAAATGATTACTGGTAATGGAAACAACAGCTGGCTGCTGGAAATGCTGCATTAGCCTGAGGATTTGAAAAATGAATCTCTGTTAAAACATAATTCACCCTAAACTGCCCATTTTACATGGTAAAAGTCATTGCTTCTTCACATAACTACAAATTTCATACTTGATCAAATGTCTATGAAAATTTATAAATAGGGAGAAGACGTAAAATTAACATATCTCCAAATTTCATGGAAGAATGAAACCAAGCAAATTTTCATTTCAATTACCAGTGGACATAGTAAGAGCTCATCGGTGGACATGAAAAAAAAAACACAATAATATTCAAAAACTGAATCTATAAAACTTCACCTGATCATTAATCTTCATAACAACCACATTTCGTCTAATACAAATATAAATCATTCAGTTGGTCCGTGCATCCTGTCAAAATCGTCGAATAATGGGTCACTACGATGTATTGGAGTTGATTCGTCATTGTTCGACGGTGATGTCCTGCATAAACATCAAACACAAGCACATAAAAATGTTACCTATTCAAATTTTAGATGTTATTACAAATAGTGTTAGCATCTTACGGTGTGTTCAAGGCTGGGCATTGTCTTCTATCATGACCAATGCGTCCACACTCCCGACAGTGTCTAATCCCTCGCTTCATTGCCTTTTTCTTTGCTCCCGTTACTCCTTTCGACCTTCCTTTGCACCTCACTCTCTTAGGGTCTTTCATATATTGTGTTTGAGAGCTGGACCCTCCAACTTCGTTATTACTTGGTCCATCCTTCAGCAACTTCAACTTCACCTGCAAACTTTTTAAAGTCTCTGACAGTAGCTCACATCCTTCTTCACTCATTAATGCATCCTCAACCACATCTGAAGCAAGTCGAGACATTGTACACCGCTTTATTAGAAGGCCAGGATCTGCACAGTCTTTAATTTCGTTTCCATTTGCATCTGACACCAATCCAGATTTCGCAGTTTTCTTCCACCTCTTCAAAATATATTTATCGGGCATATATTCAATCTGGTCCCTTCTGAACAATGCTAGGATGTGCTTGCAAATAATTCCAACAAATTCAAATCTTTTGCAGCTACACGATGCGTGGTCAGAATCTTTGACATATACGACTTCTGCCACTCTTGTTTCCCAATTTTTCCTTTCGCTCACGTTAAAGACAACTTTACAAGCATCCTCTGTTTTGAGCTCTAGGAAACATGCTGTACTTTGTATTAGTTCTTGCTCAAACTTTTGAAACATTGTCCTTGTGTACAAGGTAGCCATTTGTTTGTTCATTGGCATCGGTAGAAGACATTGAGCCACTTCAAATGCATCTACATGATCAGCAACTAACTCTTTTTCACGTTGATGAGAAAGTGCCCTCTCAAATCGTATTATGAAATCCATCAACGAATTTCTCCTTGATATGTATTGCTTGAAAAAACCATGAGAACCTTCCGCTCTTTGGCTGCTTGACATTCCAGCGGTAAAAAATTGTCGTGCGTAGGCTGGAACCCAAGATTTCCTTAAATCAAACATTGAACTTAGCCATGGATGGTCAGTCAAACCAGCCTTTGTAACCACAATATTCCATTTTGCATCAAACTCATCCTTATTGTCAGTATCCCATATGGCTTTCTGAAATTCACGCCAATACTCCTTATAAGCATCACGTGGTAACTTAACAGAGAACTTTGATGTGATGTGCCATATGCAAAGTCGATGAAATGTAGTCGGGAAGGCTATTGAAATAGCTATGGCCATTGCCGCATCTTGATCTGTAATGATCGTTTTAGGTTCCCCACCTGGCATGGCTTTCTTAAACTCCTCAAACATCGAAACAAACGACTCAGTCGTTTCCTTGCTCAAAAATGCGCATGCTAAGACAATTTTCTGACCATGGTTATTAACTCCCAACATTGGTGCAAATGTCAAGTCGTATCGATTCGTGTTGAATGTGGTATCGAATACAACAACATCTCCATAAAACCCATACGCCCGTCTAGAAGTTGCATCTGCCCAAAAACATCGACTAAACCTGTCATGCCCATCTCCCTCAATCCTGAAATAAAAAGCCTCATTTTTTTTCTGTTCAGCCATAAAATACTCGGTCACTAGTTCAACATCGTGGTTCCTCAGCTTCCCATTCACACTACATTCAAGATTGTAGATATCTTTTTTGATAAAACCGATTTTATCCATTCCTCCGGATTGCACCTCGAAAATACTTACCTTCTGATGAATGGGAATATTAACTGAACCCAACTGTTTTGTGAGTACTTTTGTAGAATCTGAAATATGACGGTGTGATCTCAATAAATGCATTCTTTCTGAGGGTGTCATCTTATGATTGTGTCCCTCTGCAAAAAGAGATATGGTATACTTCTTGCTCCCATTTGTCTTCACAACCACAATCTTAGCTTTGCAATTGCATCTACTTATTCCCCGTTGTCTTTTTCTCTCCCGAGTTTCATCCTTCCTGTATGCACCTTGTTTGAAACATACAAATTCTTTCCTCAAAATCTCTTTCTTATTTTCCCCCAAAAGCTAGAATGAAGTCGAATATCAAAGCCAGCAAAGAATGCATATCTATTATAGAAACTGTAAACGAGGTCAAGCGAGTCAAACTTCATCCCAACTGCTGGTGTTTCATCATTTCTTACTTCAGGAATATAAACCCTCCCATTAGCTGTTGCACATTCATCACTCTCTGAGCTCCCAGACATTTTATCTACGTATATTATTGATCCACTTCTATATTACTGCATAGTAATTATTCATTCATTAATCAGTCATTACTGCATCACAACATATCAATGCATTCCACTTACACAAAACATTGCCCAAATTGACACAAAATACGCATAGCCTAACTTCCGATTACACAAAACGCAAGCAAAATTTCATAAATGTTACGTCATCTCTTGTGAAATAATCTGGTAAAAATAACATTAGAACCAACATGTTCAACTAAGAACACAAATGCAATTCAAACCACCAATTACAGAACTTCACCCAATATCCTCTCCAACTGCTTACTCCTAATGTCATTAAGCCTAAGTTTAGGTTCTTTTACCTACATTTCATAATTTTCCACCCCGACCAACAACAATGAACTAAGTATATTGAATATTCATAAGGAAATGACACATTATTGATTCCAAAAATGAGGCATTATTGATGCCACAAATGACGAATTTCCCACCCTCACAAAAAATAAACCTAACCCAATAAAATCAATCCAGCAAGTGAACTTACCTCTCAAAATCAATCGGGAGCTCTGCAGTCAGTCAGCTTGAAAGAATGTGGTGGACATTAGAGAAGACTCTTTGGTATTTGAGACTCCATCTCTACCAAAATCGAGGAACAACTGCTGCTGCGGCTTCTAGCTACAAAAAGAGATATGCTACTTTGCTTTCATCTGGAATCTTGTCAGCTGAATGAAAAAGAGAAGGGGTTTTCACTTGAGCCATAGAATCAAAACAGGGCAACAGCTAGGTAAGAGCCATTCTTCGTAATACCCAGGATACCATAGATCGCAGGCCTCCCAACGAGCTAATGACAATCGAGTGACTATAAGGTTCGGGAGATTTGGATCCTTCTAATTGTGGGTTTGCTTTACATTCAAAAAGAGAGGATTGTGTTCTTCAGTTTTTCACAGAGAGGGAAAGAGGGGAACAACTGAAGTTGGGTTTCTAACGGGTTAGATTTCAACCCGATTCTACATGCACCCTCTTTTAAAAAACTCACCGTTGGATGAAATCCAACGGCTCTTACATACCCCTCAAAAACACCCCTTATAACTTTCCACTCACTATAGAAGCCCTCTGATATGTCAACGGGTTTGTCCACAAGAGCCCAACACAAACTCAAGCCCAGATCACTTGAGGAAGTGACTGGACCCCATCAAGTTGCCTAAAGCCAATCTTCCCTGAGCCCGCCCAAGCCTAGAAAAAGTAAAGAAAGGCAACCCAGGCTAGAAAGCAACCACACAATCGTGGCCTGACACATCGAACCAATCACCTCACCTTTGAGAGGCCTAATGACACATGGGACAAGACCTACTGTGTGTCCCATCAAGCGTGCGCTACTCCTAAGAGGAAATACAAAAGCATGAGGATCCCACTAGCCATCCATTTCGAAGATGCCACACCATCACTAGACCAACAATCCCACATTGAAAAGGACCAAAAAGAGGTAAATCGAAATCCCTACATGCTTAAGTACAATATTTTCAGTCATTCCTTGAGAAGAATCTGACCTAGACATCGGAAGGTGGTTGGTGAATCCACCACAACCACCACTTTAGTGACCCCTGCCTCTCTTCCTTTTCAGGAGATCGGAGCCACCATCAGCAATGCCTCGCTGCATCGAGTGCAAGGAAAAGGAGGTCTACATAAGTATGCTCTTCAAAACCTGACGGTGCACACTTGAGAAAGGATTGACCTAATGGTTTGAACGCACTATGATTGATGGTGCGAAAACCAAGCATCAACAATAACTATTGACTTACACATAAAAGAAAAAAGAATTATTGACCTAAAATAAATCAAATAATTAGTAAAAGGATAACATAAACGACATTAAAAAATTTGAAAATTGAGAACTACAAATATTAGCTAACTCATCATAAGCTTGCTGTAGTGTCAACAGGATCTAGCCCAGTAAAGAAGGTCCAAACCCTCATGATACCTTGTAGTGTGTGTGTGAGAAAATCCCCCTCCCTCTTTTTAACATTTCATATGTAAGTTCTAGATACTTGGAATGGTTCATGTAGCAAAGGAATTTTAAATTTGTTTTTGTTTGTTTGTCCTGTATGCAAAGGCAGAGGGAGGCCTAGGCTAAAAGTGGCATTGGGCCTCATTTTATCCCTTTAGTATGTGTATACTATATGGAGGAAGATAATAAGAAAAAATGATAAAATTTCAACTTACACTTCCCACCCCCAAAAGAAAAAACATTCAATCTCTACCTGTGTGTACGATGAAATCACCAAAAAAAAAACTACAACCACAATAAAACTTCTAGCATTAGTCGTTCAATGTATGTTGATTGGTTATGAAAAGTGACATTGTCCTTTTCTTGGTTTATACTAGCTCTTCATTTAATGTATGTTGTAGGAGATGCTAAGTTCGAATTTCACTTTCCTAGGAGGAAAAAAAAATTGACATAGAAGTATCATGACTTTGGTATGAAAAGGCCACAAATTAGAATTTTTTATTTTCGAAGTGTCTAATCGACAAAAATCAACTAACTATTGATTTTGGTAATATTTATTTTCTCAATTCAGAAACACATCCCATATTCGAATCCATCTTTAGGAGCTATTGTCCTTGAACTTTGTATCCACTTGAGCTTTAGTTCCTCAACTCTATTTTCGTATGTAACAAAAGTGGAGTAACTTTTGTTACATTTTTCCTTCAAAATGTGGGGCAAATTGGTCAAGGACGGATCTACAGTTGGGCTGGAGTGGGCTCCAGCACATTCCTGATTTAGTAAATAGGCTTAAAGGTGCAGGCTAACATAGGAATTTTAGAAACCAGCCTACCCTTCTATGCATAAGTCAGCCTATCACTCTAATATAAAAAGAAGGCTACCCAACGAAAATAATAGAACAAAAGCCTCCAACCATCTGACCAAACAAAAAACACGCCTCCAACCAAGAAGTAATCCAAGCCAAACAGAAAAAAAAAATTTAATAATAATAATTGCCTAAAAGCCTAAAAGCACGAGAGAATCAAAGAAGAAATGACTCTCTTCCTCTCCAAAATTGTGTCAATATATCTTCAGTGGTTCTTCAATCTTAGTAAGTTTCTCTCTTTATTTTTATTTTAATTGTTATTGTTAAGTTTTTATGATTTAGGTTTTGTTTGTTAAATTTTGAGTCGCGCTAGGCGCGTGATAGGAAATTTTTTTAAAACAAATTATAAGTTGCGCTACGCACGTGATAGGGAAAGTCTCCTGTACGCGCGTAGAGATGCCAGTTGCTAGTAAAAATTCTGGATTCGTCCTTGACATTGGTCCTTTTAAGTGTTTAGTCTTTTTTTTCTTTTTTCTTTTTTCTTTTTCCTAAATTAGTTTAAATTAAAATTTAAACAATTAAAAAAAAATAAAAAAACAAAAAAACAAAAAACTCAACCCTCAACCCTCTATGCTCTCTGTCTTCTTCTCTAATAGGGTTAGGAGTTTCTCTATCTTTTTTCTTTCAATTTTTGCTTTCCCTCTCTCAACTTCAATGGCGTTGTGCATGTGTGTCTGGATAATTTTGGGCGGGGAGTGGGTGCAGTGGTAAAATTGGGTGGGCCCTGATTTGGAATAGGGCATGTGGTTGTACGGACTCTGCAAGGTAGACCGTTGGTTTCGATGATGGATTTTTACATAACACCAGAAAACTTTATGACCAAATAATAAGCAATTATATATACTGTGGACTTCGATGATGGACTTTTTTAAATTTTTTATTTTATTTTAGAATTAAAAAAGATAATAGGTAGTTGTGTTTCATAAAAATAGAATTCATTATCTGATTTTATTTTTTATTTTTTTTATATGAAAAGTGTGAATTTATCATATTATCCTCATTTAATTTATAATTTCAATTCTTAATTTTTGCATTAAGCAATGACATTTTCTGGTATTTTAAATGTAGAGAAAATATGGAGAGTGGAGAGGGAGAGAGCTTCGGGTATTTTTCTCCCTCATTTTGACCGAAAAAAGGTAACATAAGTTGCTCCAACACTTACGTGTGCACATATCCATTTAAATATCATTAATATATCGATAATGTTAGAGGCGATAATTTCCAACTCGTTCATGCTTTATTTGGACAATATATCGCGATATTATCGATAAATAAATGAAAATTTTTGAGAAATGGCGGTTTCGCACACAAGGAGATTCGAACCCCTCTCTTTCTCATCCACCTACTGAGCCTTATCCAACATGCTGCAAACGAGTTTGTTAATAAAGCTACGACGTGTAATATTTATATGGTCCTAAAAATTTCTGCAAGCTAATATTATCTAGGATAAATTTCAATATAAAAAAATCCCTGATGATAAATTTAGGCATATATTTAATGTTATTTATTATTTTATTATGGAGTTGCATTTTTTTTGGGTTATATATTATGGAATTGTACAGTCCCGATCTCTTGGACCACAGGAGTCCAAGAGATTTGTGGTCACTCCCCGTTGAATGTAAATTCAACGGTTCACTCAATCTTAAACTCCTTTTAAGAAACTTTTTTGAACCATTAGATTAATATCCAACGGTGAGTGACCACAATCTCTTGGACTCCTGTGGTCCAAGAGATCAGGACTATGGAATTATATTATTATTCACTATTGAGTTTTAATATTGTTCATTATATGTGATACTAAGTTTTAACTTTAATAGGAATTCTTTCTATGTGGTACTAAGTTACTTATATATATATATATATATTTTTTTTTTTCAAAGTCATATATCTTATCATATGTAATATATTGTAGTAAATTATTATAACTAAAAAATTATGGTGTGTTTAATTTTCTTCACTAATTACTACATATTTTCTAAAGACACAGTGTTTGTCAGATTGCTACATAATCAACTTAAATCACTCAAACTCATCATGCTATGCATTTTATTCCAAATTTTTGTGATAAAATAAAAGAAAATTGACTAAATAAACATCCTTTAAAGTTTCAATAAAAAAATTTCAAATTTTTCTCACAATTTCTATAATTTTATTCAATTTTTATCGATATTTGTATTAATATATCCGTATTTTTAGACACCGATATTTTCGAAACTCTCGATATTTTAGCCCTTATTCGGGATCATAACTGCTAGAAAGCATTTACTGTATATATATTTTTTGTTAAATTTGTCATCGTGATCGAGTTAAACGATCCCAAAAGAAAAATATCTGGACTTACAAGACGTAACCTATAAGGGGAAGAGTGCCACAATTTTAGATATTTTTTATTTGACAACAATTTTTCTTCATGGAAGTATCACGATTTTGACAGTGGCTAGAGAGCAGTTTTCAAAGAGTTATGGCTTGAGCAGTTCTGGCTGAGAATAATTCAAATTTTTTTATTCCTTCGTCGCTGTACAGGTGTGTAGTGATGGAGACGAGACGAGTCATGATCGACAAAAAGTTTGAAGAAAAGAGAAACGTGGAAGCTTTATGTAGGCAGTTTGGTCTAACTGCATACTTAAAACTCCCAGATTTAAAGCCAACACAGTAGCCAGTGAAAAAAAGTCTTAGAACAGACTAATGAGAAAAAGTCTTGAACAGATTAATAATTTCAAGTTCAAATCGCTATGACAAAGAAAAAGCCAGACTTACTCTTCGAAAAGAAAC
The DNA here is from genome assembly GCF_000346465.2 of Prunus persica. Classification (NCBI taxonomy): domain Eukaryota; kingdom Viridiplantae; phylum Streptophyta; class Magnoliopsida; order Rosales; family Rosaceae; genus Prunus; species Prunus persica. Next base: position 13,512,206 of record NC_034010.1, read on the forward strand.
TTACAAGTCTATAATAATATATAAAAGCTGGCAATTTTATTGCTTATGGAACACATACAAACTTTGGTCTTCATAGTAATATTATTCTCACACACACAAAGAAAACCAACATCAACATTAATTTTTTAGTGACTAGACAAATTGCAAATTATATGCTAAACGTCGTACTTGATTCCTATCCGGTGCAAAGTTGCATCAACTCCTCCACCACCCCATCTCTCTCTGCATCCTCTTTATTTTTCATGTTGTCTCTTAATTCCAATGCTTTTTTTCTCACACCCTCTCCAATTTTATCCACCACCACATCTCTAATCACCTTTGCTACCTCTTCACTTTGGAAACTGCCTTCTGCTGTTCTCTTAACCTCCACTCCAACACCCACCTCCTCCACTAGTCTAGCGTTGATTGGCTGGTCATAAAGCATAGGCAAGGCTATAATTGGAACGCCAAACTTGATGCTCTCCAACACTGAGCTCCATCCACAGTGACTTACAAACCCACCGACACTATAATGCTCCAATATTTTTGACTGCGGGGCCCAGCCCTCCACTATCATTCCCTTCTCTCCCACCCTCTCTGAAAACCCTTCTGGTAACACCTCTTCAACCCTAGTACCTTTCTCTTCCTTAGGAAATCTTATAACCCAAATGAAGCTCACTTTGCTAAGCTCTAACCCATGAGCTATGTCTTCTATTTCCTCCTTGGACAAAAAGTACTCACTGCCAAAGGAAACATACACAACTGAAGACCTCTCTCTTTTGTTCAGCCATTTCATGATCCATGTTTCCTCATCAAGTGTTTGACCCATGGGGTCTTGAACAAGAGGACCAACCGGAACAATCTTCTTCTTCACTAAATCAGAGAGATAATCAACATATTTTGCTTCAATCTCTCTAGATGTCTTTACCAAAATGATCTTACAAGATCGAGCACAGCATTGCTGTATGCGGTCTCCATCCTTGATGCCATTTGATGAAAACTCACACTGATTGTGGAACTTTCGAATATCGTAATCCCGAAGATGCAAAGGAAATTTGGCAGTAGGATTGTTGAGATCGTGAGCACAAACTGAACTCAAGAGCGCAGCGTTCATGATGCTGAACTCTATGGCTGGAATATTTTGCAACAAAGCAAGAGAGGGTGCCCATGGTTGAAGAAAATCGTAGATGAGCAAATCCGGCTTTAGGGTTTTGAGGATGTTGGAGAAGTTGGGGCTGGCCATGTCAAAGGTCTTTTTGAGAGTGGCCATGAGATGGGGAGGGAGGCCATTGGTAGTGTGGTAATGAGGTGGCAAGTCATCATGTGGAAGATGTAGTTCCACAAATTCAATGCAATGAGAGTATTCTTCAGAGAGTTTTGGTTTGATGGAGCTGAGATTTACGGGTGTGGAACAAATAAATATGTAAAAATCCTTGTTCTTATTGGTGAGCTTCTTGGCTAGCTCTAAGAAGGGAGATATGTGGCCGTGAGCTAGCCATGGAAGCATAAGAACTCTGACCATGGTTGGATTTTGAGAAGAATCCTTTTCTTTTTTTCTGACTCTTTTTCTTGAGGCACTGGTTGGCCTATGGCTTCCTCATATATATAGTTTGTTTTCTTGAGAAGGATGAGTCATGAGCCACAAACGTGTTGTGTCAGTAATTAATTCTAATTTCCGGATTTAGATGGGATTTTCAGTTCATATCATAATAGATGTTGGGTGGTGATTTTCCCACTTCCATTTTGTCCACTTACACTCTTTTTTATTTTTTAATGATTTTTACTATACTAAAAAAGAAATGTGTAAGTGAATAGATGTTGGGTGGTGATTTTCCCACTTCCGTTTTGTCCACTTACACTCTTTTTTATTTTTTAATGATTTTTACTATACTAAAAAAAGAAATATATAAGTGAATAAAAGAAGAACAAGAAAATTAGCTCTCTAGAAGGATATAAAAAATCGTACGAAAGTTCCAGATTGAATGGGATGTACTTGAGATGAATTCGTAATTATTGGCTCTTCCAGGGATAGACTCAGGCAATTCCTTTGACTTATTTTCTTGAGGAACTGCGTGACTATTGGCTAATATTTTGTTTTAATTTTTTCGAGATATTTGTAGTGATGGTATGCTTGATATACATCATTCAAATCATAATAGAAGTTAGTAGAAAAACGTGCGAAAGTTCCAGATTGAATGGGGACGTACTTGGGATGAATTCGTTGGAATGTTTCAGATTATTGGCTCTTCTATCTAGCGCCAGACTTAGGATTTCAAATTTGATTGTGCTAAATTTACTTTACATATATAAACATATTAAGTATATAAAAAATTCGACAGTACGATATAATTTCATTGATAACAGAAAATAATAATACACCTAATTAAGGGGGCATAATAAACCTTACTCCTAAAATAACACTATATAAGTTGTACATTTCGAGTCTTAATATAATTAAAATAATTCATTATTGATTCATTATCTATATGAGTTCGGTGACAAAGTCGACAGCTCTAAGAAACAGTCATAAACAATTTCTTCTATTTTTCTTTTTTTTTTCCACGGGGTGTGCATTCTTTTTTTTCTCTCCTTTTTTTCCCTATGTGTAGAAATGTGCAGCTTGTTATAAAATAACCTGGAATATATGCGGATATTGAGCTACACGTAGAATAGATAAGACACAGCTTTTAACGAGGTTCGGCTATGCCTACGTCCTCGGAGAGCAGCAGCAGTAACCTTTCACTATAAAATAATATGGCTACAACTTTAGTGTTTACAACATATGTGGCTCACTGAATTTTCTCTCTAGGAGAATTTCTCTCTGCTTTCTCTTCCTTTCTCTTTTTTTTTCTTTCTTCTTCTTTCCGTTTCTCTTCTTATTTATAGGCTGAAATAATCACTATTCATCACTATTCATCACTGTTCACCCGTGACAGACAAACTCTATCAAAGCCGCCAAATGAACAGTAATGAACAGTAATGAATAGTTGTGTGAGCTCCATATCAAGACTTTTACAACACTCCCCCTTGGAGACCACATGTCCCTAGATTGGTTGCCTCATTAAAACCTTGCTTGGAAAAACCCAGTGGGAAAATCTAAGCGAAGGAAAAAGAGTACAACGTGCATATGTCCTATGTTAGAGGACTCTTGAATGCTCCCCCTGATTTTGCATGCTCCAACTTGATTGCTTGCAGAGTTGTCGTAATCCGATGCCATGTACTAACTTTTGGAATGTATATTTCGGCAATGATTTAGTGAAGAGATCTGCCAGGTTATCACTTGAGCGGATTTGTCTGACTTTGATTTCTTGACTCTTCTGGAGCTCATGTGTATAGAAAAACTTTGGTGATATGTGTTTGGTCCTGTCACCCTTGATATATCCTCCTGTGATCTGAGCAATACAAGCTACATTGTCCTCATTCAGAATTGTTGGAGTGTCTGTTGTTGAGGGTAGGGCACATGTGCTTCGGATGTGATGGATTACCGATCTTAACCAAACGCATTCACGACTGGCTTCATGGAGGGCAAGTATTTCTGAGCGATTGGAAGATGTGGCCACTAATGTTTGTTTTGTTGAGCGCCATGAGATCGCAGTTCCTCCACATGTAAATACATACCCAGTCTGTGATCGTCCTTGATGTGGATCAGAGAGGTATCCTGCATCAGCATAACCAATAATACTTTGGGCGTTGGTCGATTCACTGGAATAGAATAACCCCATGTCTGTTGTCCCACGAAGGTATCGTAGAACATGTTTGATGCCGGTCCAATGTCGCCTTGTTGGAGCAGAACTGTACCTTGCTAACAGATTTACTGAGAATGATATGTCTGGTCTGGTACATTGTGCTAGGTACAATAAAGCACCTATTGCACTAAGATATGGTACTTCTGGATCAAGGACCATTTCATCATTCCCTTTTGGACGATATGGGTCTTTCTTAGTGTCAAGCGATCGAACGACCATTGGAGTGCTAAGTGGATGGGCTTTATCCATGCCAAACCGTTTCAATACTTTCTCAGTATAAGTTGATTGATGCACCAAAATTCCATTAGCACTATGCTCAATCTGCAAGCCAAGACAATATTTTGTCTTTCCAAGATCCTTCATCTCAAACTCACGTTTGAGATAATCAACAGTCTTTTGAAGCTCTGCAGAAGTTCCAATTAGATTCATGTCGTCGACATATACTGCCACTATCGCAAATCCAGACTTTGATTTCTTAATAAACACACATGGGCAAACAGGATCATTTGTGTATCCTTCCTTCAGTAAATACTTACTGAGACGATTGTACCACATTCGTCCAGATTGTTTTAGCCCATATAATGATCTTCTCAATTTAACTGAGAACATGCCCCGTGGTTTGTTTCTGGCTGCTTCAGGCAACCTGAATCCTTCTGGAACTTTCATGTATATATCTGTATCCAATTCTCCATACAAATATGCGGTAATGACATCCATGAGTCTCATTTCAAGTTTTTCTGAAACCGCCAAACTTATTAGGTAACCGAATGTAATTGTGTCCATTACTGGAGAGTACGTTTCCACATAATCAATTCCAGGCCTTTGTGAAAAACCTTGCGCAACGAGTCGCGCTTTATACCTTGAGATCTCATTTTTCTCATTGCGCTTTCTTGTAAATACCCTCTTGTAACCTACAGGGTTCACATTGGGTGGAGTTGGACTAATATGTCCAAAAACACTCCTCTTTTCCAAAGAATTTAATTCTGCCTGGATTGCATCCTTCCACTTGGGCCAATCTTGCCTCTGTGTACATTCATTAATAGAGCGTGGTTCAATATCATCATCTTTTATGATTTCAGCAGCCACTGAGAATGCAAATATATCATCGATGATCATCTCATTTCTACTCCACAATTCATTAGTGGACGTATAATTTATGGAGATTTCTTGACTTTCAGGTACGGTTGCCACTCCAGGGGCACTTGTTTCACCAATGACGTTTTCCTTGTCAAGAAGTACCTGTCCCTCTTTGGGGGCATTTGAATTATGAATTGTGGGCTCTCTATTTATTTCATTTGGATTCATTTTGTCCATCAACTTCCTCTTTCGAGGAACTGAATCCTTTGAGCCTAGTGGTCTGCCACGTTTTAGGCGTGCAGCAGATGAACCATTTGCTGGCACATTGCTTTGTCCATTATGGACATCAATCCGTGCGGGTGCATTTGCAGCTGGGATATGAGATTTCGTCACCTTTGCTGCATTATTAAATGCATCTGGCATCTGATTTGCAATACTTTGGAGGTGAACGATCCTTCTCACTTCGTTTTCGCGTTGAGCAGTATGAGGATCGAGATGAGACAATATGGATACATTCCAGGATAATTCATGTCGTTTTTCAGGAATGAGCTTGCCTTGTTCTTTAGACACAGATTTTTCTCCACCTAAAGGTGGGAAGATTGTCTCATTAAAATCACAATCCGCAAATCGTGCGGTAAAAATATCACCCGTCAGGGGTTCCAAGTATCTGATGATAGATGGTGAATCAACACCAACATAAATTCCCAATCTGCGTTGAGGGCCCATCTTAGTACGTTGCGATGGTGCAATAGGCACATATACCGCACACCCAAAAATTCTTAAATGTGAAATGTTTGGTTGATTTCCCAATACGAGTTGTATTGGAGAACCTTGATTATTAGCGACTGGCCTCAATCGCACAAGCGATGCTGCATGTAAAATGGCATATCCCCAAGCAGAAACTGGCAACTTTGTTTTCATTAGCAAAGTGCGTGCTATCAATTGAAGGCGTTTAATTAAAGCTTCTGCCAAGCCATTTTGAGTATGCACATGGGGAACAGGATGTTCAATATCAATGCCTAATGACATGCAGTAGTCATCAAAAGTCTGAGATGTAAATTCACCAGCATTATCGAGTCTGATTGAATTAATGGGATAATCTGGAAATTGGGCTCGTAATTTAATTATCTGAGCCAAAAGCCTAGCAAATGCCATATTCCGAGTAGATAAAAGACAAACATGTGACCATCGGGTAGATGCGTCCACCAAGACCATAAAGTACCGAAATGGTCCACATGGGGGATGAATGGGTCCACAAATGTCCCCTTGAATTCTCTGCAAAAATGATGGAGACTCAACATCAACCTTTGGTTGTGATGGTCTGATCACCAACTTCCCTTGTGAACAAGCTTGGCAAAAGATGTCGCTTGATAACATAATGTGTTTAGTCAACAAGGGATGTCCTTTAGAGTTGGTGATGATCCTGCGCATCATGGTGGATCCAGGATGACCCAATCTGTCATGCCAAAGCTTAAAAGCATTTGAGTCAGTAGACTCTTGGTCCATGACACTATGTGCCTCAATTGTCCGTATGGTTGTGTAATACAACCCTGATGAGAGCTCACAAAGCTTTTCCAGTATACGCTTTTGGGTATCACTGGAGGTAATACAAAGATATTCCATGTTTTCCTCTTTCTTTGTTTCAACATGGTAGCCATTCAAACGTATATCTTTGAAACTCAACAGATTCCTTCTGGAGTTAGATGAATACAAAGCATCTGGAATGGACAATATTGTTCCATTCGGTAACATAATTTGGGCTATTCCTGAACCTTCGATCAGATCTGCAGGACCTGATATGGTTGTTACCTTTGCTTTTGTAAGCATTAATTTTGAGAAATACTTCCGATCTTGAAAGATCGAATGAGTAGTTGCGCTGTCTGCGAGACAAATATCTCTGCCATAGACTTTGTTTTGAGGGCATCCATAATTTACATCCATGCCACCAAATAAGTAAAATGAGCTGGAATATATAAAGAAGACAACATTACCACTTTTATATAAACAACACTTCAGCTAATACAAATAGTACATTAAGGAATTTAATCTAATTCGGACTTAATAAAGAAGACAACATTACCACTTTTATTGGATTGAAATTTAAACAACACTTCAGCTAATACAAATAGTACATTAAGGAATTTAATCTAATTCGGACTCATAACCTTCATTCCCTTTTTTAGTAACAAAATCAGAAACATCTAGATGCGTCTTGTTTAGCTTACGTGATATTTCTGATGAGCCATTTGTGGCTGGCGGAGCATGATCAATGTAATTTATCTCCACTTTCCTGTTCTTAAGTGAAGCTTGATAGAGATCCGCCAAATGCCTGGGCGTACGACATGCGCGCATCCAATGTCCCCTTGCACCACATCTGTGACAAGGGCTTTCAACATTTCTAGGCACATGGCTCATCTGTGCCTTTCCCTTATTACGGGATGCATTTTTGCCATTCATGGATGGACCGCTCCTTGGACCTAAATCCTCTGAACGAGCACCACGATTTTTTCTACTTCCTTGCCAGTGGCCACGCTTGCCCCCTCGCCCACGTCTGTGGATACTGCCACGAGATGAAGTAGCATTCACTTCCTGAGATGTAGCATTTATTTCAGGAAGTGGTGCTGAGCCCGATGGGCGAGATTGGTGATTCTTTAATAAGAGCTCATTATTCTGCTCAGCTAACAAGAGGCAAGATACAAGTTCCGAGTACTTCTTGAAACTGCTATGTCTGTATTGCTGTTGAAGGAGGACATTTGAAGCATGAAAAGTGCTCAGAGTTTTTTCGAGCATATCCTCCTCAGATATATTTTCCCCACATAGCCTCATTAATGAGGTAATTCTGTGCATAGCAGAGTTATACTCGGACACTGACTTGAAATCTTGAAATCTCAAGTGGGTCCATTCGTATCTAGCTCTTGGGAGAGTCATCGTTTTCTGGTGATCGTATCTTTCACCTATAGCTTTCCACAGAACCAACGGTTCATCAACCACCACATATTCGCTCTTCAGCGCTTCATGGATGTGGCGGCGAAGAAAAATCATGGCCTTCGCATTCTCTTCAGGCGAAGCATCATTCTCATCTACAATTGTTTGTCCGAGGCCATTGGCTCGTAGATGAATTTTGGCATCCAGGACCCATAATAAATAGTTGTCCCCGGAAAGGTCCAAGGCAGCAAACTCTAGTTTTGCCAAATTTGCCATCCAAAACTTTAGGCTCGAGATCTGGAATATTAAGCCACTTATTAATAGGAATTTCAGGTCCTCATTATTCAGGTATATTAATTGAATATTAAGCCACTTATTAATAGGAATTTCAGGTCCTCATTATTCAGGTATATTAATTGAAGATAAAAGTAAAGTGTTATGAATTTGCTGGTATGGACGATAAACCCGCACCATACTTTAAATAAAATTAAATGTGGGGTTAAAACCACCACCGAATAAAATAAGAAAAGTTAGTATTAGTAACGGTCTCCCACTGATAATATGTTTAGTATTACCAATGGTCCATTTTTGTTAATGGTTAGTAAATGTGCGGTAAAGTAAATGTGCTTGTATGGGCACTAATTCTGCTCCATTCATTTAAATAAAAGTAAAGGCGTGGACGATAAACCCGCACCACCCTTTAAGTAAATATTGTCGTATGGGTAATAAGCCTACACCATACCATAAATAAAATTAAATGTGGGGTTAAAACCACCACCGAATAAAATAAGAAAAAATTAGTATTAGTAACGGTCTCCCACTGATAATATGTTTAGTATTACCAAGGGTCCATTTTTGTTAATGGTTAGTAATAGAGAAGCAGATAGATATAGTATTGAGTTGGAAAATTTTCAGAAATAAAAGGAGAGACTATCGTGCTGATAACGTGTTATAAAATAACCTGGAATATATGCGGATATTGAGCTACACGTAGAATAGATAAGACACAGCTTTTAACGAAGTTCGGCTATGCCTACGTCCTCGGAGAGCAGCAGCAGTAACCTTTCACTATAAAATAATATGGCTACAACTTTAGTGTTTACAACATATGTGGCTCACTGAATTTTCTCTCTAGGAGAATTTCTCTCTGCTTTCTCTTCTCTCTTTTCTTTCTTTCTTTTCCTTTCTCTTTTTTTTTCTTTCTTCTTCTTTCCGTTTCTCTTCTTATTTATAGGCTGAAATAATCACTATTCATCACTATTCATCACTGTTCACCCGTGACAGACAAACTCTATCAAAGCCGCCAAATGAACAGTAATGAATAGTTGTGTGGGCTTCATATCAAGACTTTTACAACACAGCTTTTGTTTTCTTCCTTTTTTTCTCCACATGCAGTGCAAAGGATTTCTTGAGAGGATAAATTATTCAATTGGCTGGGCTATAAATTTTTTTTTTTGGGCAGCTTAAAAAACAGCCATATGAGTGGTGGCTTTGGTTAGTCATGCTTATGGTCCGTCCCTCCCTGGGCTCTTCTGCAATATTGCATGTGCATTCAGTGTTCAGGAAAATCTGGAGCACACAGTTAATCTAACCTCCTTGGCAATGACAAGTCCCCCAAGCTGAAGGGTTTTAATCGGGCACATTTTTGTACTACTACATGTGCATGGAGAGAAATTTCTTGTCATGTTATCCTCGTTGTATTTCAATTTCACATGTTTCATGCATACACAGTGGCGGATCCAGGATTATGTAAACAAGGGGGCTTAGTGTAAAAGTTCTGAAATTTTTCTACAAAGAAAATAATGCTAAAAAGATAGAAAGATAGTACTTCCATTCATAATTCATAACAAAACCAATAATACAAGTTACAATTGTCCACGACGAGTTTTCATATTCTGAAAACGTTGCATTATAATTTCGTTATCAATACAAGCAAAAACATCTCTCTCAATGTAAACAATCAAGCTATCATTCAACCATTGATCTCCCGTTCTGTTGCGAAGTGGATTTTTAATAATATTCATAGCGGAAAATGCCCTCTCCACTGATGCAGTTGCAACCGGTAAAACCAAAGCCAATATAAGAAGCAAATACACAAAAGGAAATATTTCATGCATTCCTTTCTCCACCATTTTTTCCGCAAGACTACTAATCCCTTCCAATTGAGAAAAATCACTACTCGAACGCATATGATGAACATAAACACCAAGTTGATCTTCAAGCATCAATAAGTCTCTATCCGAAAAATCATAAGGATAAAATTGAGCAAGACGAACTAGCTTTCGTTTGTCAAAAGCCACAAAGTTATTTTTTGGACTCAAGCATGCCAAACAAGTAAGTAACTCAGTACTTACCTCGTTGAAGCGATCATTTAATTCCGCAAGTTGCCCATCAATTACATGAATAAAGATCTCCACACGATAACGATGATAATTTGTCTTCATTGGAGCATTACGCCGTGATCTCCCTGGAATTACATATTCCTCATCCATGGTAGGAACTATAATATCATGTTTGTAACAAAACGAGGATGCTTGCTCAACCAATTCTTCAAACTCATTATCCCTCATCAACTGCAGGTTTTCCTTGCATGTTTTCACTAAATTCATTGCACTCACAATGTCTTGATCTTTCTATTGCAATGCTAGAGACAAAGTGTTTGTTATTCCCAATATAGCTTTCATTACAAATAAGTGAAACACAAACTCAAAAGATTGTATTTCTCTCCATAACTTATAGGCTTCACCCAAACTATCATTAGGATTATCATCAACATGATATTTGAAGCACATTCACCACAAATGGGAACATAGAAATGATACTAATCAACGTACCATAATGTGAGTTCCATCGTGTATCGCCGGCACGTTTGAGAGTCCTTTCTTGATTTAAGCCCCGCCCCGTTATAAGACAATCATCTTCAAAAGCTCTCACATGCTCTTCTTGGTATTGTGCTCTAAGTGCATCGCGACGCTTACAAGATGCTCCAACCACATTAACCAAACTATTAGCCGTTGTGAAAAAAGAGTTGTTTAAGGACCCGCCCCGAATTTTTTCCAAAACCCGAGACGAACCCTTTAAAATTCCTGACATCACTCCGATGCCAGACCCAAATACTAAAGACCGAGACTTTCTGCCGAAAATTCGGCAGAGTCTCCCCTATAAATTGGACGTTTCTCAAAATTTCAACCTGCATAAAAACGCATTTAATATTCCCAACTGGCAGCATGCACAATATAATTTCATGCAGTTCACATAAATTGGCCTTCGGCCTTCCAATAATTCTCAACAGACTACCAAACAATTCAATTACCAAATATGACTAATATTTAGTCTGCGGCTGCACTAATAACCTTAGGCTGCCTACGTACCCTCCTTGAGGGATCAAGCCACACGTAGTTCTTCCCTAAAACTCAATTCCACACATCGGCGATACCTTATTTCATTTCCCTGTATTTCACAAATCCTCCCCATACGCCGGTACAAACAACGCCACGTATGGGGCCTGTCAACACGCCGGATAACCTACGCCACGTGCGACCATGCCATACTATCATAATATCTCCCCATACGCCGGTACAACCAACGCCACGTATGGGGTCTGTCTCAACGCCGGATAACCTATGCCACGTGAGACCTGCACATCATATCACAAGTCTCCCCATACGCCGGTACAACCAACGTCACGTATGGGGTCTGTCGACACGCCGGATAACCTACGCCACGTGCGACCTCAACACAATATCACATAGCTCCCCATACGCCGGTACAACCAACGCCACGTATGGGGCCTGTCTCAACGCCGGATAACCTACGCCACGTGAAACCTGAACATAATATCACAAATCTCCCCATACGCCGGTACAACCAACGCCACGTATGGGGCCTGTCCGCAACCGGATAACCTACGCCATGTGGGACCTCACTTTCACTTGGTGGTACTTGTAGTAAATCCAACATCCGGGGAGGTACCTACAGTAGTGCGTATAGCACTCCAAACTGACATTCTAGACTCTGTTGTACCCTTGTACAACCATATATACTTATATGAATAATTCTAATAGTGTAACCCTCCACAATAGTCTAGCTCCCGATAATCTCCCCTGGAAGGGTGAGATTACTCCGGGAGACTCATGGTCAACCAAGGGTCAAACTACTCTAACCCTGGTCAAACGGACCTGCAAAACCCACGACCTCCAATTTCTGATCCGAAAGTCTCTATGGGTTCTACCATGTATAGGACACTTGTCCTGCGAGTTTGGTTCAGATCGGAAAGTCGGATTTCTCACGATCGCACGATCTGACGGTTAATATAAAATATAAACTTTAAATTATTATTCGGAACATCCGGGGCTCCGATTCACGATCCGTGAATTCCTACACGATCCTAGATTAACATATATTAAATTTGAGACCATCCAACGGTCCCAACCTATCGAACTCGGATAACGCACACTATGCGATTATCCGTTCGACAGTCAAACGACGTTCGAATTGAGATCCGCGAAATTCTACGCACTCGTGACAACCTAAGGATCTCATCGGAACACATCGCTACTTTTTATACAGTGCCCACGCGCCGCCGCACGCGCCGGCAGCGCGTGGGTGCCCAAAGCGATAACGCTTCGGCGGAAAATCTCAAAACCACGGCTCTAAACTCCTACCCTAGGTATAATACCCTATTTGGAGCCACTTTTGTTCTTGGACCTACCCCAAAAAGTGGCCGGAAATGGCCGATCACGGCGGCCAAAGTTTTGGCCGATTTTCAATTCGAAAATGGAGTTGTCTACGCTAATAATCGATCTAATCCTACACAACAGGCAGCTAGAGCATGAAAAATAGGTGAGAAACCATACCTTGCTCGTCGGATTTGGTGGCCGGAGGAGGGAGATCGAGCTCCTTGAATTTTGGGTTAAAACCGGTCGGATTTTTGCATTTTCCAGCGAGCACGGGTGGTTCCAGTGGCTGAGATTGGTCGGGATGGAAAGAGGAAGATGGCACGGTTCTTTTGGGACCGGTGCCACCCCGAGTGTTGGCCGGATGCGGCGGCGGCGGCTCAAAAACCGCCGCTGTGAACAGTAACAGGGGGGGCTGTTCTGCGCGCAGGAGAGAGAGAGAGAGAGAAAATCTGATTTTATAAAAAATCCCATTTCGAAATATTTATGATTGTGCCACTGGGCTTCTTTTGACCATATTTCTCTCGTTACAACTCCGATTCGAGCCCACTACGTGTCTATGAACTCGTCTCAGTACGACCTATCTAAAAATACAAGTCACGGTCCCAAACTCTCTCCGGTTAAAAATATGACTAAAATACCCTTAATTAATTAAATAATTAAATAAGGGTTAAATTTGGGGTTGGGGTGTTACAAGTTGACATCAATGTTTTTCTTTGCTACCGCAACAAGAGCTAGTTGAAGTTGATGAGCAAAGCAATGAACATAAAATGCACAAGGTTGTTCTCTCAAAATCTTTGTCTTAAGGCCATTGAACTCACCTCTCATATTGCTAGCTCCATCATAACCTTGTCCTCGTAGCTTGGAAAAGCTCAAATTCGCGGAAGAAAAGAATTCATCAATTGCTTCCTTTAGTGCACTTGAAGTAGTGTCGGTTACATGTTGAACCCCTACAAACCTTTCAATTATTTGTCCTTTGTCATTCACATAACGCAACACCATCGCCATTTGCTCCTTTATTGAAACATCACGTGCTTCATCCACCATTATTGAAAAATATCTATCTTTTACATCACTCAAGATAAGATCAATGGTTTCTTTGGCACAAGAATTGACAAGATCTTTTTGAATTGAAGGAGCTATTAACTTTAAATTTCCCAGAGCATTTTCCAACACAACGGCCTTAACTTTTTCATCATGATCCGCAAAAAATTGCAAGAGCTCTAAATAATTCCCTTTATTACTTGATTGTGCACTTTCATCATGACCACGAAAAGAAATCCCTTGCCGCAACAAATACCTAGTGCACTTAAGTGATGCATTCAAGCAAGTACGATAAGCCGTGCGAGCTTGGCTTGTTTGCTTGATCACAATTGTTTCAATGTGTGTAGTTTGATGCATCAAATTGTAAGCAACTTCTCTAGCTTGGTTGTGAACACTACCAACCGGTCCAATATGAAGGTTAAATCTTTCTTTCGCCTTCTTCCAATTATTGAAGCCTACCCCAGTGAATGCATCACCACCCACTTGATCAAAATTAGATTTGAAGAGATAACAATGAAGACAAAACGCAGCATCTTTAGCAATACTATATTCCAACCAATCATGATCATCAAACCAATGAGCAATGAAGCGTCTATTAATTCATGATTGATTAGTTTGTGGGAATTTATAACTTCTAGGTTGACAAGGTCCCTTTTGTAGATATGCTCTTCGGATCTCATCCCTAATATTAGGACTATAATCCGCCATTCGAGTTCTTAGTCCAGGGTCTGCTTGAAGATTAGCTAAGATCTCATCTACTTCAATTGGTCTTGCATTTGAACTACCCGGATTAGACAGAGAAGAACTATCCGTAGATAATTTTCTTTTAAAGAATCGTTCCATAAATCTACAAATCAATTAATTCAATCAATCATTAATTTTTATCCAAATTATCATATGAATATGAAAATTTCAATAACCCACTCTCAATATTCAATATACTCCCTAAACTCATATCAATCAATATTCAATATACCAAATTATCATATCAAATAGCAATCAATATTTAATATACCCAATCAATTCATATTATCAATCAAGCATAAACTCAATCAATCTACATTAATATGATTATCACTATGATTCATATCCATAAATTTAATTACATAAAAAAAATATCAATATGATTCATATCCATAAATTTCAAGCATAAACTCAATCAAGCATAAACTCAATCAATCAATATGATTCATATCCATAAATTTCATTACATAAAAAAAAATATCAATATCAACAATATATATTATCACTATAATTATTAATATCAGATTTTCCATGCTTACTTACTTGTAGTTTAAAAAATGGGCGGCGGACGGCGGTAGAAGGTGGTGGTGATCGGCACTGGGCCACCGGTGAAGAGTTGATGGAGGTTGTCCAAGGTTGGGAGGTTGGGAGGTTAGGGTTTGAGAGGATGGGAAGAGGGGTTGTGGAATTGGGAATGAAAGGTTGGAGAAAATGAATCTGTGCAGAGCTGCTGTGCGTGTGTGCTGTTCTGTTTTTTTTTTTTTTTTTTTTAAACCTGGCCCAAAACGACGTCGTTTTGAGGCCAGGTCAATTAAAAAAAATTTGACTGAGCCTTGACCAAACGACGTCGTTTGGCAAGGCTGGTTTTAAAAAAAAAATTACGCGCAGCGCAGCTGCGCAGGACATTTCGTTGGGGCATTTCGTCGAGCACATTGTGTGCATACAAGGGGGCTTCCAGCAGCTGTCCAAGGGGGCTTTCATGGACTCCCTTGCCAAATTTCCAGCCTTCCAAGGGGTCGTCCGACCCCTCTTGTCTCAACGTGGATCCGCCACTGCTGCATACACCTACTCGTTTTGTGTTTTGTGTGTGTGTGTGTGTGTTTTTTTCTGAGTGCTTGAGAGAGAACATGAGAAAGGAGGAGGGAGGAAGGAGTAACAAAAGTGAAAACAAAAATTAAAAACTGAAATATATTTGAAATTATTTTCACTTTTGTTACGATTTCCTCCTATATCCTCTCATCTCTCTCAATCTCACCCTCACTCTAATTCTCACTCTCATTTTCCTTTATACTCTACCATAAAAAATGAAAATTAAAAAGTAAAATTAAAATGGTTATCGAACAGGCTATTTTTCCACGTCACATATGACATATCAGTTGGTGTGAAATGAACAATCATTTTTTATCCCGAGAATCTTTTTTATTTTTTATTAGGTTTTTTGAGAATCGTTTTTACGATGGAATCCGACGACCGTTTGCCATCTGGAAAAGTTAGAGACCTCGAAAATGAGGTTTGTGTTATATTTAGTAAATGCAGACAACTACAACACCACTTGTTAAATGCAAAGCTCTTGATTTGTTGGGTGATAATAATATTAATTCACGCGGAATAATGAAGACCATGTAAAGATTGCTCAAATTGCACGCAACTGCACCAAGCAAGATTCTGAAAGCCTAAAACAAAAGGACAAAGTACAGCTAACAGTCAAGCATTTGAAAAGTTTCAAAGGAAGAAACTGTAGACAAAGAAATTTTGGAAATTCGTGTTTACAAAAACCAAAGTTAATCGATGGTTGTAGGTGGTTTTAGTTCCCTCGTCACTTGTGGGGACCGAAAATCAAATCCCACGTAGTATGGCCAAATTCATGTGGCACGATTTGTAAGATAATATCTTGTTTTAACCATGTTTGTGATCTTCTAATGGCAGTTTACATTGATCTAGGAGTATAGACTTAAACATTATCTGCAGTTCTTGTTAAAAGAGTGTTTGAATTGAAAATAAGAACCTTGAGAATTCCTAATTCCATATGGATTAAAATTAACAACCAATTTTAATGCAAACTGGATTACTTAAGTGTTTTTTAATGGCCAAAACACTTAAGTAAATGCATATAAATAGAGGTCCATTCCCTAACAGTCAATTACTCTACTCATACAGAAATCTCACCACATTGGAGAGAGAGCTCAAGAACTGCATTGGAGAAGAATTTCTATCTTACCTATTGAAGCTATGTCGAATCAAGGTTAGTGTTAATGAATGAAGGCATGACAGAACTTACATGATTAAAAGCAAGTGAAGACGTGGATTAGTTGGACTTCCCTCCCACTAGAGAAGTGTGAGGTAGGAAGGGCATAACCCAACCAACGACTACCCACGATTATGAAATGGAGAATGGGATGCGCAAAGCCAGGGAGGTGGAGTTGAACCCAAGGTCTTGAAGCGCTAGAAAAGCCCAACGGAGCCTCAACCAAAGGTACGAAAAATTTGAGCATTGAGAGTTCACTGAACAAACACTGACTTGAGCGTCAAAATATCTTTTGTAATTAGCAATGCATTTGAATAAGAGGAGCCGGAATGGGCGAAATTATACTTGGATGGACTACATACAGATAAGTACGACATATTCACTTTGATGATTTTATAACTAAATGCCACTAATTTACATAGTGCTTATTTTAAATTTGGATGTCCATCTATCTTATAAATGCACATTGCATTAGACATTCAAGCATCATAAGTTTTAGGTATTGACTACACTGCATTGATGTAATCACGCCACTTCATCGTGAGAATTGTTCCGTGGACTAGGCCACATCATTGTTTTTTAGGCATGTCAATAACAAACTTATGTGCCTCTCACAACAAGTAGATTTGGCATTCGTGTCGTGTTTGCAGTATTTGTGTTAACCTACTTTTTTTAATGGGTTGACACGACACGACCCGTTAAGAAAACGGATGAAAAATATCAAACACGAACACGAAATCAACCAGCAAGTAGTTATAAGGAGCAGCGGATTAATATTAATGGATGTAGTACACCACGAAGAATGGAATCATCAGCCTCCATACTAGTTCATAAAAGATCCAGCCGGAGTCTTGGATCAAGGGTTCAGATCCAAATGCATACAAGTTTGCTCAATGATTTGCAAGAGGCCATTGTTGGTAACAACCCTCCTGTGCTCATCTTCCTTGTCATTCCCCTTGCAATTGTGATTGATTTTTATCACTTCAGAAGAGTAATCACTTTATTATTACCATCCGTTTTTCATCTCATAACCAAGGAATCTAGGTGGCACAGAGAGAGAGAGAGAGAGAGAGAGAGAGAGAGAGAGAGAGAGAGAGTAGGGGGAATGGGGGAGAAAGAGACGAAAGAGAGGAAAGAGAAGGAGAGAAAAGAAAATAAAAAAAAGAGAGAGATATAAATTTATAAAAATGCCCTTGAGCTTAACGGGTTAACATGTATTTGCGAATTAACATGACACGACCCATTAACTTAACGTGTGGCTAACGGGTCAACACGATATCAACACAAAACGATAACTCAGACCCAAATACTAAATTTTTTTTTACGAATTCATGTCGTATTAACGGGTCTGTACGATATTACTATGTCTAACAACAAACATTTGACTTGTTATAAGATATTTTATCAAAGCCGTCCATGCGACAAAAGTATGCTTATATCATGCACACAACAAGTGTGGGCTTGGGGCATCTATGCTGTTGTGCAAATGTTAATATTTGGAATTGCCTAAGCACACTTGTCAAAATTTTCTTGCTTATGAGAACAGTAGGTTCCTATTTCATGTATTTAGAATTAGTTGTTCAAGTATCATGCAGTTACTGATCGATGTATAATTACATATTATTTTGTACCCTTCTATCTTATGATTTCGTTATTTTTTTAAATTAAACTTGTGTTTTTAATTTATTTTGTGTTTGTTTCAGTGTTTTAAGCTTTAGGACTTGTTGAGGCTCAAAAAATCTAAAGCTGGGTCAAAATATATTTCTAGTCAAATACAACACTTAATTGGGGAAGAAGCCCGATTGGGGTATGCAAGAGTTTGTCGTGTACGCTTGCACAAGTTATGGTCCACGTGCCACACCAAGAAAATACGTAATCCACTACGCAGAAAGGTCGTAACAAGCCCTTAAAATGTGGCTCTATGAACCCGTGCTTATAATCCCATTGAGTGCCATTTGGCCCGGCTATAGCCTATTACAATATGGCAAAGCTCGACCACAAGCATGCCAAATAACACGCAACGCCAAGTGAAAAACCTTTATCTTGGCATCAAGCCACGCTACAAGCTTAAGTGGGTCCAAACTACACGAATTCTTGGGGCTTGCTGAGCGGGTTGTGGTATGGATGATTACGAGCTCATGAGGCCCATTTGTAATACTCCAAAAAAAAATTAAAAGTGGACTTTCGTATTTCAGTGAAAAATAATAATATTACAGTGAAGAATGATTATGGGTATTTTATCAAGTGATTTTGGATTGAGACTATTGGATTAAGTGTGTAATTTCAAGTTGGATAAAAATGCCCTTATGTAACATCTTGTGAATTTTTCAAAAGACATTTAAGAAATTGAGGTGAGACCATTATGATTCTTAGGTAGTACGATAGCAGTCGACTCAACTAACACGTAGGTAATCGTTTCTGATTTTTGGGCCAAAATGACCAAAATACCTATATGTGTTAAAATAACCAAAATACCCTTGTAGGGGAAGAAAAAAAAAAAAAAAGGAAATCTGCAACGTGTATGCAAAACCATACTCTTCCATTCATTCTTCCCCCCTTCCTTATACATTTCCTTCAAAATTTGATCTTGATATCAATTAGGGGTGAGTTGTTCACCTATTAAAGATGAATCATCTAGTTTAGGCTAAGTGTTATGATTTCTTAAGCTAAGATAAGATTGTAGGATGAAGGAGATGGGAGTTGGTTAAGGAAGAGAATGTAGAATAGGAGGAAGAGAAGAAAAATTGCCAAGGCAAGTCAATTTCGGATTTTTGATTTTTGATTTTTTTTTTTTACTTTGTGTTTGCGTGATTCTAGTCCCTTGAAGAGTGTTTTTGAGTCACTTAAGTGATAGGGGAATTGAATTGGAAGAGTTTGAATTTTCATTTTCGGGTTAGGTGGATAGAGCAATTTTTCAAGTGTGGGTGTTTACGATTTTGGTTCCATTTTGAATTTTTGATGAGTTCTAATAACAGGTATGAAGTTTAGAAGAGTTTTAGAAGCTTTAGGAACAACATGGGGGGTGATAGAATGGTTGAAAATGACTTAGAATCAAATCTGGAGTTGGGCTCACCCATCTCTCACGAAATATTGAGTACAACCAGTAGCGTGTGGGGTGAGTGACTTGTGGGATCGGCAATGGGTTGAGTAACATGCGGGTTCAGCACTGGATTGACCCGCATGTTCACTTGACCCTTCTTCCTTATCCTCATGTTCACTATTGGCTTCCCTATGGTCCTCACAATTCTATGCCCCCAAATTCTCACTGTTTACTGTATCAGGGTCCTTAGCTTGGTCTCTTATAGTTAGAGCCTCTTTATTCCTACCTATTGGAGTTTCTTCAACACGAGCCATATAAGTGTGTTCCAAGTAAATTACCACCACTCTTTGATAGGTAAGTGATACTAGATCACATCATTCAAGTACTTGAAGTATCCATTTCTATATCAAGTTTCTCACGATACTCTGGTTAACAACCTCTTGATTCCCTCGACACAATTATTGTCAAGTTAAATCTCTACAATATTAGAACTCCTTCTTAAATTTTGATTTCTTCTAATTTGATTACTATGATTCGTCTAGTCTTCATAATCGAATCTCACTAGATGACAATGTTGAAAACCTTAATCCCCAAATTTTAACTTTATTTCTCAAAATTTTAATTCAATTTGTGTGAGGGTGGGTTCTACTTTGTTGCATCACCCATTGAGATTGGTAGAAAATGGCCCACGAGGTAGAAATTCCTAAGGGATTTTTGTAGAAATGTCATCTGAACTTGGACATCAGTTTTAATTTGTCACCGTAAAGAAAAATTTAAGCAAAATGTCACCTTAAGTTTTCAAAATCTATGATTTGTCACTTGACTTTAACATCATCCAATTTTCCATCCATTTTGAAGGGTATTTTAGTCTTTCCAATATGTAAACCCTTTTTTTAATATAATTTAAGGTGAAAATCATAAATTTTGAAAACTTAAGGTGACATTTTGCTTAAATTTTTATTTAAAATGATAAATTAAAACTGATATATAAATTCAGGTGACATTTCTACAAATATCCCAATTATTAAAACATCTTACTCATGTTATTAATTTTGACGAGGTGACAGTCGAATATCAAACATTAATTTGACCTCAGTTTCGAGATCACTGAAAGAGACTTAAGGCGAAAGAAAAGAAAAACTAAAAAGGAAATGTCCCAATTGGACCAAAGACATCATTTTTTTTTTCCAAGGACCAAAGACATCATTGGCTTATTGCTTTTGCACCGTCATTCTTCAAATGGTCGCGACAAAGAAGCTTCCTCTGTTCATTCTCGACGGACCCAACTCCCTCTCGACAGTGAAAGTAAAAGTCCCCGTTAGGGTTCATCATTGATGGAGCTGTCCTTCTAAGGTAAGCCAAATTTCCTTTTGTGCAATTTGTCATCGGGATGCTCTTCAATTTCATTCGTTTGATGTTAAAATCTCTGTAATTTGAAGTGATTCCCTGTCTTTCATGATTGCAGCAGCTCAATTTTGAAGTTGGGGGTTCTGTTTAATCTTTCTTGAAAATGAACAATTCTAATCAGGACACGCAAGATCAGAGGTAAGGATCATCTGGGCATCTCTCATTTCTTTGGTTTGGGTTTTTTGATATGAGGGTTTCAATGTTTGAGGTCCTTTATCTCATATGGATGTGTTATACTATCTCCGTCCCTATGTTGGTTAATAATTTTCTTTTCTGTAGCATGCCTTTCTACTTTTTGGGTTTGAAGAGAGCTGAAGAAAAGCAAAGAAATTGGAGCTGATTTTGGGAGACCAGGGGGCCTTTTGCCTGGCTGGGCTGTCCGCTGGAACTGCTTTTACGCCTATCCATTTATCACCCATCCCACCTCTTGGAATCTGTTCGTCGAAAAAAATCCTCTCCGAACCCAATATCTTCCAAGAGGCCAAGAATCAAACGTGCCTCATCAACTATAGCACTCCCCCTCATGTGCCCTCGATTGCTCGTCTGCTGTCGGTGGTCAGGTACTGTCGTGTAGCAGCGACGTCGTCTATCAGGTACTGTTCTCGCCTCTGGAATTGAGTACGCTCGATCCAGATCAAAATTCGTTGGGGGTCAACCAATTAGGCAACTATGGGTTGTTTGAAAGAGTGATTTATTCTTTTATTCCTTTTGAAAGAATATACATATGCATAAGCACACTCACACAACAATTTATTCGTCATCTTGTTGATTTTATGCATTTTCGTTTTGGTGCTAATGAAATAGTTTCCATACAAATCAGGAGTAATTTGGGCATGGAGGATTCCACTGCAATGACTATCGAATTTCTTCGGGCACGGTTGTTGGCCGAGAGGTCTGTTTCAAGAAGTGCAAGACAGAGAGTTGATGAGCTGGAACGAATGGTATATTTAATGTTATGGCAAAGTCTATGGAGTTTATCTTGTTATTTCTTTTTCAAAGAATCCCAACCTCTCTCTCTCTCTCTCTCTCTCTCTCTCTCTCTCCCCATTCTCTTGTACTACTTTTACAATAGTTTTTTTTTTTTTTTGTAAACAATTCAGGTAGAAGAACTGGAGGAGCAACTTAAGATTGTTTCTCTTCAAAGAAAAATGGCTGAGAAAGCCACAGAAGATGTTCTTGCCATTTTGGAGAGTCAGGGGATAAGTGACATTTCTGAGGAGGAGTTTGATTCAAGCTCTGATCAGGAAACGCACCAGGGATCTAAAGTGGGAAATAGCTTGGCAAATGAAGAGGAAAGCTTTGTAATTTCGAAGGTCCGAAGAAAGGAACAGGAGGAACATTCAGGTTCTGATGCTGATTCTTCTCTCATACCTGGTAGAAGCTTGTCTTGGAAAGGCCGCATTGATTCTCCACGTTCTCGTGAAAAGTGTAAGGATCTATCCGTGAGAAGACGTAGCAGTTTTTCATCCATTGGTTTCTCCTCACCAAGACACCACCTTGGAAAATCCTGCCGCCAGATAAAACACAAAGAAACAAGGTTTGGATATTTTGCTTACCTTACTCTTATTTGTGTGTGCATAATACATACAAAGCTTGTGTGTTTGATATATGCATGTATGGATTTAGGAGAATTATTTAATGTGTATGTCCTCATTATAAGAAAAAGAGCACATTGTCGGGACCCACAATGTGGTCCAAAGAAACGAACCCTCTATTTTTTCACTTTTACTTTCATGTACCATTCATTAAAAATAAATCAATAAAATTTAAAACCGAAACCCTTAGCCATCTATTTTCCTTTAAATAAGTAGGCAGAAGCAATGGTTTTGATAAACAAAGTGTTGATTGAAAACAGGCTATCACCATTCCTTATTTATTGAAAACAGGCTTTGGAAAGTGTTGATTTTCTATGGGGAAGGTGATCCCATAATGTGGTAATTTATTTTCTTAAAACCGGAAGATCCTCTTTAATGAGTTTCCATATATATACACTTGAAAGCAATTGAAAGAAGTTGAAAGTAAGGACTTGTGTATTCGTCCCTCAATCATATTTGATCGGTTGATATGCATATAAAATTCTAACACCTATTGCTCACCTTAACCATCCATATCTGATCGACCTATAGGATATAAAATATAAGGGGACTGTATGGATATACGAGAAAGTAAATCAATTAACAATAGCTTTTGTCTGTCTTTTTCTTAAGCCAAAACACTGGGCATATAAGCGTTGAGTTCTTTCATAAACTGAAAAATGATTAATGCTATATGAGAATCAAGGAACGAAAGACAAGAGAGTGTAAACCAATTAAAAGATTTTGAAATGTTATATTATTTTCAATAATTAATAAATGGAGGCAGCCTCAACTATATGTAACAGTCTGAAAGGTGTTAACTGGGTTGTCATTTCATATCTGTTGCATTATAAACACTGCAGTCGCTGATATACAATCCATGCTAGATTTACATCATAATGTTCATAAAGTTATTATTATATGATATTCTTCCAACATTATAATACAATATATAAATTTGGAAATGGAAAATAAAGAAAGAAAACAGATTTTCCAGGTGAAACTTTTTGGTGCATGAGCTCTTTATAAGTTTATAACTCTTAGTTTTAAGTATGATGGTCTGATTGTAATTTTCAGATCAGACAAGTTTGATTCTCATGAAAATGGAGTTGGTGCTTCTTCAGAAGGGCTTCCAAATTTCTCAAATGGTGGACCTGAGAAGTTGAGAGAAGGTTCTGAATTCCCAGAAGAGAAGGTTTTATCCAATGATTCACTCTCAAGGACCAAAGAAAATCAAAGAGATAGTGACCTGGATTTCAATGGGCATGGAAGAGACAAAGACATGGAAAAAGCACTAGAACATCAGGCGAAACTTATTTGTGAAAATGAAGAGATGGAAAAGGCTCAAAGAGAATGGGAAGAGAAGTTTAGAGAAAATAACACCAGTACACCGGTATGCTTTATCTGAAACTGTTGATGTCATAGACCATGTAAATGCTTTTTCTTTGACTTAAAAACTTATCACTGTTGTTCTGCATATCTGCTTAATGCTTGTAATGTATGCCCTTCTGGACTATGTAGTGCTAGGCCATATGTTAGTCTTCTTGAATTGAGCATGATTGCACCATTTTCCAATTTTTTTTAGACATGCTTGACCTATTTTAGTGATGCAATATAATTCAGCACATGTTTCTTTAAAGTGTTTTCAAAACATCACAATTTTCAACTGTTTGTTTGGTATTGCATAGCTTAGGTTTAGAGTATGCTTGATAGTCAATCAGCATTTAATTGGTTGAAGTCACTTAGTTCCGAAGAACTTATTTATTTCTTTAAGCTAAAAACTGAACTTATTTATCTCCTTAAGCTGAAATTTGAACATACAAGTCATCACAATTGATAACATTATCAACAGCACTTAACAATTTGAGGGGCCACCACATCATTATCAGAAAACTATTAACTACAGGTCAGCACTAACATAATCACTACCTCTGCAAAATATCATCCATGGCACACTCATCACTTTATTATCACTAATTGCCACAGGAATTGGGACTTTAGGGTTATGGGGTCGTCTTCAACAATGAATTCAGGAATTTCTTGTATGACCTTATCTTTGAGACCTTGTATCGATTCCTTTTCTTAAAAATATATATATATATATATATATATATATAATTCTTACCTTTTTCTACACTCATCAAACTCTTTGGAAAATGTTTTCCTAATTTTCAACCAACTATTGTAATAAATTTCCAATTGTCAAGCTACAATAAAATACATGAGGAAGGTGTATATTCAGCAATCTATCTTCCAAGTGATCCAAAGGTTCATCAACAAGTATAACCTCTGACTCATGTTAATCACCAAACTCTCACTCAACAATATCATAAACAGAACCTGGATAATCAGAGATAACTGCTACCTCTTCTGCTCAATGTTTATTAATGGAGCTTGTTTTTATTTTTGGGTTGACACCTACATTGTGAACTGGAAACTCAATACTAATTCTCTCCTTGATCTATAAACATACCCATTGCCTGTATAGAATAAAGGGGAAAATGAAAACAATCTAGTCAGTTGCTTACAGTACTAGGTGAAGGTATGGAATAAAATATTAGCTTCATACAGGACTAGTTATACATGTTTTTCATGTCAAATTCGAGTCATTTGTGTTTGAGACTAAGTTGGCTGTTATTATTTGTGTTAACAGGTTGTATTTTCAGGTTTCTGTCAAGTGATAGTCAACCAAGAATTTACCTGTTAATTTAATGTTAGCTTGGTGTTGTTTTATGGTATCCTGCTTAAAATAGACAACTTTACCGTAAGCTTTGTATTTTGTTTTCATGGCTTTGAGGCGCTTGCTTCTAGCGATTATTTTGGGAATGAATATTGATGAATACGGCATTAGCCTCGAGTCTTCTAAAGATATGTATTTTGTGTATGAGTGAGGACTTTCTTTGGGTTTAAATAAGATAAAACCAAATTAACCTGTCTGGAAATGAACATACAATAGGCGTTGTTCTCCTTGTGATGTCTGGTTTGCTACAAGTAGCATATGTTTCTAAACAGTCATTGGTTGCATTAGTCAATAACTGTTTTTTTTTTTTTGGTACCTAGGAAATCGCTTCATTAATTATCCTCTCCTCTTGTTTGGAATCTTAATGCACTAAACCTGGTGGGTTTTTGGTCATATAGGATTCATGTGACCCTGGGAACCATTCAGATATCACTGAGGAAAGAGATGAGATCAAGGCTCAAACGCCATGTTCTGCTGGGGTGGTGGTTGCCCAAGCTCAAGAGACAAAGTCAGAGGAAGGAGATGTTTGCCTACCTAAGGAAACGTTCAAAATTCAGCAAAATGGTTTCCTACCAGCTTCACATGTAGATATGGGAGGGTTACAGGATCAGCTGAATAAAAGCACTGTTGCTCCTTCACAAGTTGAAGAATTTGCATTCCCTACCGAAAATGGAAAGCAAAATCATGAGAGCCTAGAAAACTTTGCTCGTCACCCTTCACATGGCTCCCATCCTAACCCACTTGTGCATGGATCAGCCCACAACCGCTCATCAGATGCCTCTTCTTCTGTTGCAGGCAGTGGTTTCCATAAAGGAAATGCTTCAGGGAGCAGAAGCGACCTATATGCATTGGTGCCTCATGACTCGCAGGATAGGTTGGGTGGTGTACTGGATGCACTTAAACAAGCAAAGCTATCACTACAACAGAACATGACTAGATTGCCACTAGTAGACGGTACATCTGTACATAAATCCATTGAACCGTCTATTCCTGTTATGAAAACTGGAGACAGAGTCGAGATTCCTGTTGGTTGTGCTGGGCTTTTTAGACTACCAACTGATTTTGCAGTTGAAGAAGCTGCGACTCAAAGTAGCTTCCTTGGTTCTTCTTGGTCTGGAAGGTATTGTCCTGAAACACTTGTTACAAGCTCTTTTGTTGAGACGAGACCTACCTTTTCCATGAATGCTGCGGATAGATATGTCCCCAGTCCCTACATTGAGACAAGACAAACTTTTTCTACTAATGCTACTGATCGATTCATCCCCAATGCTTATGTTGAGAGTAGACCAAACTTTCCCGCAAATGCTGCTGAACCATTTGTCACTAGTCCTTCCGTTGATACTAGATCAAATTTTCCTGCTGATAATAGATTTCTTAGCGGCCCCTATTCCGAGTCTGGGTCAAGAGTTTCTACGCTGCAGCCAAATTTTGATCCTTACTTTGATATGGGGTTACCCTCATTGAGATATGCCCAGCCACCTTATCCCAACTATCCCTCTGTTCCAGACCGAACACCATGGATAACCTCTGATGAAGCACTAACAAGAGCCCTTCCGAGAAAGCCAGTTGGGGCACCAACAGATCGGTTTTCATTTTACGATCAATTTCGACCTAATATGTACAGATAGTAGCATGCCATTGCTATTTATTCAGTGTGAAGCTTAGAAGTGAATAGTGGTTTTTGTAGAAAGGTTTTGAAGTCAGGGCCCTCTTCTTAATTGCCCGTGTATCCTCATCAGGTTTCTGTATTTATTGAAGGTGACTCAGTCTGTACACGCATGTCCATCTTATTTCCTCCTGTTTAATGACTTGTCAAAGAATTCTTTGAGTTTGTGTATGTGGCCTAATGGAATGGTTAAATTGATTGGAAAACAAATATTAAATAAAAATATTTTTTCTGATATACACTCCGGGGACTTCGCGCTATCTCGAGTCTCGACGTACATTGCGTCTATTTATATAGGAAGTATACCAACACATTTCCTCCATCAGTAGTAGAGAACTCAACGAAAGTACACATTTCCTCTATCTATAGGCTCGACACTAATTCAACACTCCTCCATCAACTTGGTTTCGACTTTCTCATTTTACCTTGTGGCCTCCACCATGAGTCAAAGAAGAAGGTTATATGTAGCCCTACTCTGCAAGAAATAAGCTAAAAATTAGTAAGAGGAGTTGAAGGTTTCTAACCCAGGATCTTATGAAACAAGAGCGTCTTAAGCTATTAGGAAATGAGTTAACAATTTACTAGCACGTGTGAGGTGTTTTACATATCTAAAGTTCCCAATTTACTAGTTGTCACTCACATAAATTCCTAAATAATCTATACTATTGTGATCTTCCTCACTATTTAGAATTTGCACCACTACAGTATAGAATTTCCATGGAGGTGGAGTTGATGCATCTGGTGGGATCTACTCCTTTGGTGTTGTGGGATCGTGAGGGGTTGCTAGAGATACTATGACTTCCTTTGAAAGTCAATGTGGAATTTGAGTGGTAATTGCTCTCACTTTTTGGTGTTTCCAGTCCCATGGATGCTTCAGAGTTAGTTCTCCACACGATCTCTAGTTAGCACTGGTTCTTGAGTTCTTACGGATCCTGTCAGCTTCAACTCTGAGTGAGCTGGGATTTAATTACATATGGAGTTTGCTCATTGTTCTTGCACCGGTTGTTTTTATTGTTTTATTTCTACTTTCTTGTCCGCAAGAACCCTTCTCTGGGAGCAGTGTTCTTCCTGTGTAATCTTGTATTTGCCTTCATATAAAAAAAAAATAATAATAAAAAAAGAGTAAAAGACCTAACTATCCTAACACAAGCCAAATCACTTGAGATCCATATCATAGTATGACATGTGGTCTACCTACTACGTATTAACCGGCCCACCGTTACCTTCCTTATTGATGCATCACAGATTCACCTATGGACAACACAAATCAGTCCCATATGCTAATGACTTGAGCCTCTCACACCAGTAACATTCTTATTCCATTACAACAACTAGGGGTGGGCACGGTCCGGATTGGTTCGGTTTTACTCTCAAACCACAGCTGAACCAATAAGAAAATAATGGTCCGGTTTGGTTCGGATTAGCCTAAAATCATAATGGAAACCGAACCAATCCAAACCACTTGTAATCGGTTTGGTTCGGCCGGTTTGTGCCTAACACAAAACCATGCATTTTTCAACCTGCTCTTACATTATAATGCTAACATTTTGCCATTATATCATTCCATTCCATTCCATCAAAGGCTAATACAACATCATTCCATTTATTCAAAGGTTGTCCAATGTCTAGCATGCATCTAAGTTCACAATTTCCATCAAAACAAACATATACATAATTTGCATTAACCAAGTAGCATTAAATTTACTCATTGCATTCATCACAATTCATAAGAGATGAGAACGAATCAATTTTACTTTAACATATTAAACAAATGCATTCTTTGTAATAGTTAAACATTCTCAAATCATGAATATCGGCAAGCTTATAAAGCTGCTGCACCAACTTGCTAATTGATTCGTCTGTACCAGGAACAACAGTAGTAATGCGAGAGAGCCCCTCAACTTCTGCATGGCCAACAGCTAAACTCTGGAAACGAGAAACCAGCTCAATTATAACAAATGCCTAAAACTTCTACCTTAACAGAAGACAAAGGAGGAAATAACAGCAGAAGGAAACCAAATTTCTCAATTTAATAACTGATATTTCCAAAGGATTCTTAAGTCTAAAATTCAACCAAGACTTGATTAACTATTCCAATGTCTAGCATGCATCTAAGTTCATAACTTTGTTCCTTCTTTAACAAAAAGAACAAGGAGAAAAAGCTAATAATAAGGTATCCTTCTTTAACAGGCATCAAGCATATCACATAAGCAACATTTTATATACATTATTCTATGAACAAAACTAAATCAAAGCAAGGTATGCTACAGTCTTTTTGTACAATAAAATAGATTAGCATATTTTATAACCATAAAAATGAAAAGTTAGGCCTCGTAGAAAATACCATTTTATTTTTCAACTCTCTAACTTTTTATATATAACCAGTTATTGGAGACAATACAAAAAATAAAGTAGTAGACAGAACTAGCATATTTTACAAACCCAGCTGATGATGACGATCCACCACCAACAATATTCCCATAATCAATCCTTGCATAACCTGGTGGTCGATGATGGAACTTGGGTTTTGTAGAGATGGATTTCGCTGAGGACAAATGGGTGGGTTTCGCCGAGTTCAAATCATGTTGGCTTGAGTTAGCGTCGAGGGAGAGGGAGAGGGAGATGTAGCAGAGAGACAAAGAGAGAGGGAGAGGTAGCAGAGAGAGGGAGAGGTAGCAGAGAGAGATGGAGAAATAATGAGAGGGAGTTGCGGCTAGGGTTAAGAGACGAAGGAAGGGAGATAGGAGAGAGGCTCTTCTGAGGGAGAGAGAATGGTTAGATAACTTAGATGTGTCCGTGAGTTGTAGTTTTGGAGTCCAATCAAGTGTTGCAGGGTACATGGTACACTCTTAAATAACCACTCAAACCTTGCCACATGTAAACTAAATTAAATAAATAATAAATTGATTTATAATCGGTCCGGTTCGGTTTAGGACAGTTTTTAAAACTCTCAAACCACAGCTGAACCAAACCAAACCGGTTCGGTTCGGTTTTTCAAAATATTGACTTTTTCTTTGGTCAAAACCAAACCAAACCAATCCAATATAATCGGTTCGGCCGGATTGACCGGATCGGCTGGATTGATGCCCACCCCTAACAACAACAACAACAACAACAACAAAATACTGTCGAAAATGTATCAAAATCAAAAGGCGTCCATTTAAGGTAGGTAATGTAATCATGGACATCCATATTCTAAAGACATGCCAAAAATGCCTTATTACAATATCCGCAGTTTGCACACTCTGAGGACTTTAATTCCCAAACCTCATATACAAAGGTTTGCTACCTTCAAACTCGTCAAACGAAAATCAGAATTTCGAACTCCGGTATTCGCCTACTACAAGGGACTTTATTGGACACAAAAATCTGAAAACTTGAAGTTTTGAGTTCTTCTCTGGGAAAGAGATGCCACAATCTACCACATGAAAATGTTGTACTTGTTCCTCCCCAATGCCTTGAACCAAAGTAAAATTAGAACAGCACTTAAGACAAAAAACAGCACCAAAACGCACAGCGCCAGACAACACATCAGGAACCTGTCTTTGGTCTTCTGTCCTGCAACTGCATTCTCCAACCCTCTTTTTAATCCTTGCAGAAACCGAGGATGCTTCACATTGTGGAGTTCAAACCATAACAAAGAATGATACAACATATTTACCTGCAGCCAAAAGAAAGAAATATTCTTTCATGTTTGATTATGTGCATGTTAAAAAGAAACCATACATCAACTAAGCAAGTTTAGCCTTACCCAAAACCATGCGCGGCCAATGAATCTTCCTTCAGGATTTGTGTTAGTCCATGAAGTCTCCATTTGAGCTCTTTGATCACAGTTGAAAAATTCCATGGTCTCATCTCCACCAACCAGAATTGAGGACTGAGCTGATGCCATCTACATGATAGTCCATGGTTAAAATAGATAACAGTAATAAAGAGACCATTCTGAAACTAAGAATAGAATCAAGGGAAATGAATCAGGCATTGAACATAATAAGCCTATGAACTCTCTTACCGTCGTATTTCCCGAAGATTTGCTGCAGACTCGACAACTGTAGTGACTCTGAGAGCAGGCCTAGCCAGACATAAGAATGTGTGAGATTTAATTCAATGACTATTCTTAAATCTTTATTCAATAACAGAGAAAACAGAAAAAGAATAGTAAAACATGTATTGTTTTCATGTGAGATAAATAAAGACCTCCAAGCAAGCTGAATGCATAAAGTGGCCACATGGTAAAGCTCTAATGCTTGCAGTTGATGTGAACAAGAACTCATTGCAGATAGGGCAGTTAGTTTCTAGGCATTTCTCCCGGCACTTGTGGTTCACCAAACCGATGCCCAAGCAACAATTGCATGTCATGCAGTGAAAATAATCAATGCCGAGGCCCTTCCCAACACGGCATAAATTGCAAAATGGACAATGATATACGTTCCTGAGAAAGGAAAAGTAACACTGATATTAAACCAGAAAATTGTTGCCGTCTACTGATATAAAGAAGAGTATCATCTGTATAAAGAACAAAGTTTCCTGAGAAGCAAATCTTATTATTTCGCACCCTTCAAAATTATTCGCTTGAATAATTGATAAGTTACAAGAACAAATTTTCGAATAAACTTCGGTACCTGTCATCATCAAAAAGTTTGCATGTACTACAATAAGACTTTGCCATTGGGAATCCGTTGCAAGAAGGGGTCGAGCATATTGGCCCAACTGGCTGAATATTAAGACATTGCATACACATCATTTCTGTTGTTGCTTTCCTGCAGTAAAAATAATAAAATGTCACCTAGATAGAATGGCATAACTCGACAAGAAACTATATCACCAGAAAATTACCAATCAATTGTGTGGTCGCTGCTCATGTCATGGCAATATCTACATGTAAACAGCCTGCCACAGCAAGCAGCGTGGAGTTTGCAGTTCCTTTTGTAATGCTTACAACCGTATACTCTTTTCTCAGGATCTCGAAATTCTGGTGACTGTCCCACTGAATCGTCACCATCAAATCTATCCTCTGCTAAGGCCTGAGGTAAACTCTGCTGAGCAGCCATCCAATAACTAAGATAGAAGATGAGTAGTTTATAAATAGAGAATATGACCTGGGCATGAATAGTTAACTAAATCATTATGTTTCATGTACAATATAATAATTTTAGAAATCTTAAAGCACATAGTTACCAACAGACTAACCTAGTCATTAGATTCTTCAAGTTATTCTTCTTACGAGACTTGAACGTGTGATCAATTCGCCG
The DNA here is from genome assembly GCF_000346465.2 of Prunus persica. Taxonomy (NCBI): domain Eukaryota; kingdom Viridiplantae; phylum Streptophyta; class Magnoliopsida; order Rosales; family Rosaceae; genus Prunus; species Prunus persica. The sequence continues at coordinate 13,544,321 of NC_034010.1, forward strand.
CAGGCTTCCTTGAAATTTGGCATATTGAATTAACAAAAATATAGAATCATGCAAAAGGGAACAAGACCAATATAGGATATCTGCATGTTTGCAGCATTTTCAAGCACAAACCTTTTGGAGAAATCCTAGTTTCAAGCTTTCCAGTCTGTGAAGTTGAGAGTGAAGTTTCATTCCAGCATTCAGTAAGCCATTCGTTGAACATTGTATTTTTGGTAACTTGCTTGAAGTTATTCATCATTTTACTCTGTTCATCCGCAGTAAGTGCTGAAGTTACCCATGGTAACATAGATTTTAGCACTTCAGCACCGGTAGTCCCCAGTATGAAACCAACCATTTTGTTTTGCTCCTCCACAGAGAAGTGTTTCCCAATTAGCGGCCATAGTTCAAGCTCTTCCCTGGACATATGCTGGTTTACCATCATTCTTAGTGTCTTGAACATTACATGAACACTGATAGCTAACTCATAGAACTTTTGCACGCGGTCACTAGACTCACTACACTGAGTACTAGAAAAACCTATCGTACTTGCGTGAAGGTGTGAAAGCTCAAACAGAACATCCGAAATATTTTGAAATGCCTGTTCCTCTTGCTTGTGATCCAGTGTGTATGAGTGACTCACATTATGAAGTGCATCTCTGGATTCCAATGCCGGATGCACTATGTAATCATCAGCATCACTATGAGCTTTATATAGGCTCCATAACAAGCAGAAACATCCAATGAACTGCTGAAGAAATATCTCATCACAATTGCTGAGTCTTTGAGATTCATTGTCTAGATATTCCAAGTCACGGCGTATTGCCTTATGAACTTGAAAAACAACATCAATTGGCTGTTCTGTAAGTCCAGTAGCCGAAAAGCTATTATATGTTTCCCAGACTGAGTGAGATGGGCCAATAGAGTTGAGATGCAAGAAACTAATTGACTTAACCTTAGAGAAGGTACTAAGACCCGGACTGTTAATGTTTAGTCCTGGACATGGGATACAGCCGGACCCACGAGAGTTGAAAGCATTAGTCTCTTGGTATGCTGCACAACAGATGTCTCTAGTCGACAATGCAGAAGCACAGGTACCTGATGATTGACCGAAATCTTCATCACGATTACCAAACCTTTTGACAGAACAGCATCCTATTGCACTTGAGCAGAAGCTGTCATTAAAAGGCTTGCTAGCCCAACCACAAAAGAGCTGGACCAGAGCAATATCTGATGCTGTTGTTGTATCAAACAAATTTGTAAGAAAGGTTATATAACGATAAACCAATATGTATGCCAACAACTAGCCATAAAGGGACAGATACAGAACCTGCCAGCTGCATGTTTTCGACAAAGTTCCTGGCTTCATTTGCAGTCATTGAGTTTACCAGCCATGGCAAGGCACTCTCAATCAATTTCAAGGGCATCACACACAATGTTTGATGCAGAAGTTCCCGTTGTCTTGTGATGCTAATGTGCTTTCGCACAAGTGGAAGGACCTAGACAGACAAAGAGCACAGCTGATGCTTTCAGGAATCAAAAGGGGTGTTTAGTGCTACAGGTTGGAGTCATGCAGTAGTAATTATTGAGAGCAAAGAGTAAAGAAGCATAGGGTTTCTGGTAACATCTTTACATTATTAGAAGTAGGGGAGATAAGAATATTTTTGGAAATTTGGTCATCTGTCAGTCACTTTCATGCATCATATACAAAACTTGTAAATAATTTTTTTCTGTGTATGTCTCTCTTTGGTTCATTCTACTGGTGCACAATTACAGGGAGCATGCTGTATAACTTTCCAAAAGCTATTTTATCAATTAAGAGATCTCACCTGAACTTCCTCATCATGGAAGTGCCGCGTTAAAGTTTCCATGATTTGATCAACATGTGAGCATATATTTGAATTAAGTTCAGCAACTGAAGAAGAGATTGTTCCTGCCTTCTGTATACTTTCAATCAAGCACCTAAACTGATTGAAAACACCTTCTTCTTTTGAATGCTCCTGGAAAGATAAATTTTTTCCATATACTGCAGGATATATGACCTTGGACTCAGCAACACTGCAACAGAAAACGAAACAGTATTTCAAATGAAAGAGGAGGGTATAAAATCCATTGCTGCAAATTAATCAAAGCATTTGTGTCAAAAAATTAAGAATTATTTTGATAAATAAATAAATAATGTAAAACAAGCTAATATTTTAGGGGACCTGTGGAAGATGCAAATTTCAGCAATAAAATGTAGCTTGTCACTGAAAACTGATAGGTCATATGCTTCAGAAATATGTATCGTCTTGGCCTTCTCAAGTATCTCATTCAACTCTCTTTTAATAGCATTGTGCCAAAGCATTACAGTGTCGATTGGATGCTCTCCAGTGAACTCAGATACAGAATATGCTCCATCGTTTTTATGAGATATCATGCTCGCCGGATAGTCTTTCCCTTCCATCCAAGAAAAAATGACCTTCAATAAACATAAGATGTAATCAATTGCATGTACTTGGTCAAAAACAACCTAAAAGAATTCAAAGCTAGTTTTAAATTAGCAGTTGAAAAATCGATAACCTGTTGGAGAAGCTTCTCCTCTGGTACTATCTTGCTCAAGCACTTGTGCAGATCCTGATATTTATCAGGCGAAATCGAGGATGACAACCAAGGGAGGAACTTAGCCACTACACTTGTTGGGATGCAGCACAAAAGCTGCCACACCAAAGACGCCTGCTCCTCAAGTGAGAAGTTCTGATTAAGCAAAGGGAAGACCTGATGTATTGAAAAGACAAACAAAAATGGTACAATATTTGTCACTTCAATCCAGGATATGAAAAAAAAAAAGCAAAAATTTGATAGACATTTATACATACATTATACATACACATATTGCAAATACACAAAGCTCAGTGTGTGAGACAGAAACTAATCTTATACTGAAACTCTTACTCACAATTGATTCACAAGGGTGCATGCATATATGTGCACAGATGTGTCATGGACTTTGTTTGTGAGAAATAGAATTTTTCACTGCCGAAAATGATGTTAATAAAATTGCATACGAGTAACTTTTGGGTTCACCTCATAACCTCATAAATCATCTACGCAAGAAAATCAGCCAAATAGAAAATCATGGACTATTTTTGAAAGGGTTAAAAGTGTTGTCTGACAACTAAACGGGCTAGCTCCTGATAGCATTTGTGTGAAAAACTTGAAAGTGTTTCTCGCAATTAAGTGGTTTCTCAGGATTCATTTCCAAGTGCTTTTCTAGAAAACACTTGGATCTTTAGTATAGAAATGTTTTTGAAAAAGCGATCAGGAATAAGCTTCTTACAAAAGCAGTCCCAAACGAGAAGTCATCTAATTGTAATCACCTATACTAGTTGAAGTACAACCGTTATATCTTTCAGTCACTCTCCACAGAGATGCACAGATCTCATATATAGTTGTTAAATTAGGGAAATCTATCCTCGATGGAGTAGTTTAGTATACCAGACGCATCATTTTATATTCTTCACTGTTTTTAGTCAACTAAGACGTGGTGCCATGCTGGTATTTATTATAGGTTATAAGAAAACAATGGCGTAGGACAAAAACCTTGTGTCACCAATGAATTAACTAATCTATCATACACTAATATATATATCTTGATTCTTGACCATCCATATTCTTATTTTCCAGTAAAACACGTGCCATTTGACATGAAATTTTTAATTCAATTTCGTAGTCAATGAGATGCCTTTCCGTTTTTTATTTTTATTTTTTTTTGCCCCCAGTGGAAAAGAAAGGAAAACGCATATCATTGACTGGTGAAGTTGTTGAGTTTTAATACTTCATATATAATATCATTATAGAATGCAACAAAATAAAAAATAAAAACCGTACCTGCTCCTCTTCCTTTGCCAAGCCTTGACCAACCAAGGTTTGTAAGGCTCCTGTAAGAAACGCCAACTCCCTTGAGAAAGTTTCCTCATTTTGTATGGTAGAGCTTTGCAGCTTAGACAGATTATCAAGAAGAGTCCTTTCACAGACGTGTTGAAGGAAGTACGTTGGTGCTATATTTTTCACGCGTGTATCAACAGCTGCAAATATCACCTGCAATTCCAAAATTTGTTCACAACACTAACCCCAAAATGTAATAGAAAAACTTGGGTAGGGAGTCACCTGGCCGCATGGTTAAAACATGTTCGTTTACATGTTTTAACTTGACGGTACTTGGAACTAAGTCAACATGTCACTTGACAGAGACACAAGTTTTTCTCTAAATGCACGTACTAAATTACATAGGTACATGTCTATTGGAAGCTGTACGTACCTCATCTTTGGCATTTAAGTAGTTCTCATAAATTGATTGGAGAAAACGAAACCGCTCCGAAAATGCTGCATGTTGTCCCATGGCATAGCCCATTGCCAACTGGTGAAGCACATCAAGCTCATTACATATCGCCTTATGAATGAATAAGATAACTGAAAGTGGTGAGTTTGCCATCTTGCCTTGCTTTTGGATTGTTGATTACAATTAAAGTGCAATTAATAGAAAGGACAGGGGGAAGGGAAGGTTATATAGTTGACATGGTGTGCGCCTTGGTGGTTGAATTTGGACACGATATTGAAGTCAATATTTGTTGTATGGGCATGGCTTACCCAAATGGATTTATAAACAAGTAACTAAGAGATCTAGTCATGAAGAGGAACAGACATTAATTCAAGTGATCCAAGAAATGCGTGCATGATTATTGCCATTTTATAACAAATTTGGTTGCATATGCATGCATCATAAGATGATTTTCTGGTCGTAAGTGTGCATGATTCTTGCCAGGCCCTACTGCTTTTAGATTTTATACTTCATTTGTCAACAAAAGCGGGTGCCTACTCATGCTAATAACTCTAAACACTCATAAAGAAACTTCAAGTTTGGTAAAGACAGCTAATCAAGGACAATAACATATATATTTGCAGGAATATATGAGCGTCATCTATTGTTCAACTCTACCATAACGACAAGCAGATTAAGCAAAGAACCTGAATAAATTTAAAAATGAGACGTGGTGCACTTAGCTAATGCATACGTGGAGCTCATAAATGGGTATAGAATGGTATAGATGGAATATGCATCGATAATGGATGCATGGTGTTGGTAGACTCGCGAAAAGGGAATTATTGTGAGAATTCTATGGTTGTTTGTATATTTTAGAGAAATGAGGAATTTTCAGAAAGGAAGAGAAAGATGAGAAAATGACTGTCTGTATTTTTCACACACTGTTTGCTTACATAGTGTACTCGATAGTGAGGAGAGAGAAGAGATTCTTCTCTAACAGAATTGCAGCTGTCATCCTATGAGGTGTTTACACTTCTCATCCCAAAACTAAGCTAAAGAATCCACCTGGACTATGATCCAATGGTTCTAATTACATCACAAATAAAATAAACATAAAATGATTGTAATAGAGCTTGGTGACTTCAGCTTCAAGGAAAGCAGCTGCAGGATTACATTCCAACACTCTCTTCTAATCCTTTAGCTGTTTTCACACCAAGTAGGCTTCTTAAACTAACGAAGCGATCCTTAGGCAGAGCCTTGGTCAAGATATCAGCAATTTGATCTTCTGTCTTGCAGTAGATTATTTCAATTTCTTTTGCTTGAATAGCTTCCCTGATGAAATGAAATTTCCGACTGATATGTCTAGTTTTCTGGTGATGAACTGGATTCCTTGCCATTGCAATAGCAGAGGTGTTATCACATAGGATTGGTGTACCTTCTACTTGTTCTTCACCAAAGTCTTCAAGCACAAATCTTAGCCACTTAGCTTGTGAAGTTGCTTCTGCAGCACTCACATACTCATCTTCTGTCGTGGACAAAGCAACTGTGTTTTGCTTGATAGAAGCCCAAGAGAACATGCCTGAGCCTAGTGTGAAAGCATATCCAGAGGTGCTTCTCATATCATCCTCACTCCCTGACCAATCACTGTCACAATACCCTATTAGAGTAGTTGTTTTCCCTTTCACAAACTCAATGACAAAATCAAGTGTGCCTTGTATGTATCTCAAAACTCTTTTGGCAGTTCCCAAATGCTTCTTTGTGGGATTGTGCATGAACCTAGCAAGTAAGCTAGATGCAAATATTACATCTGGTCTTGTGGCAGTCAAGTAGAGCAAGCTCCCTACTATCTATCTGAATTCACTTTCATTTGCTGCTTCACTTCCATCTTCTTTACATAATTTTTCATTCACCACAAGTGGAATTGCCACTGACTTGCAGTCCTTCATTCCAAACTTCTCAAGAAGTTTCATTGCATATTTCTTTTGGTGAATGAAGATGTGCCTATCTGTTTGAACCACTCCCATGCCAAGAAAGTGATGTAACAACCCCAAGTCTGTCATCTCATAGTGTTGCATCATATCTTGCTTAAACTCTTCAAGTAGTTTGGGACAACTACCAGTATATATAATGTCCTCTACATAAAGTAAGACAATAATAATACCTGCAGTGTCATTTGTTTTGACATAGAGAGTAGCTTCGCTAGAACTCTTTTTGAATCCTGCATTGTTGAAGTAAGCATCTATTTCATCATATCAGGCCCTTGGAGCTTGTTTCAGTCCATATAGAGCCTTGTTCAACTTGTAAACTTTGGTTTCCTTATTCTCTTGGACATATCCTTGTGGCTGTTCAACATAGACTTCCTCCTTTAGAATGCCATTGAGAAAGGCAGACTTCACTTCCAACTGATACAAACTCCATTCCTTTTGTCCAGCAAGGGCAATCAAGGTTCTGATGGTATCTAGCCTTGCCACTGGGGCAAATGTTTCATTGTAATCGATCCCAGGCTTTTGTGAGTAGCCTTTAGCCACTAGTCTAGCTTTATTCTTCTGCACAGTGCCATCTAGATTAAGCTTGACCTTGTAGACCCACTTGACACCAATTACTAGTTTGTCAAATGGTCTGTCAACTAATTCCCATGTATTGTTCTTTTCAATCATCTCTAATTCAGCCTTCATTGCATGTCTCTATGATTCATCCAAATCAGCTTCTTCAAAACTGTCAGGTTCCACAATGCATATGTTACATTTTGCCATGATGTCATTAATACTCCTCTACTTATGAGGTGTGTGATCAAACACTTGAGACCTGTCAAGTATTTCCTCATCTTGAGGTACAACTTCTTCTTCCACTTGCATTTGAGTATCCAAGATATGAGTTGGTTCATCAACTACCATCTGTTCATGTTCTGCATTATCCTGGTTTTCCATTTGCATAGGCATTCTCAACTCTACATTACTAGTGTTCTCCCATTTCCATGAAGCAGTTTCATCAAAATACATATCTCTAGACAAGATAATCTTTCTAGTTCTAGGATCATATAATCTGTACCCCTTTTCACAAAGTCCATAGCCAACAAGAATGCATTTGTAACTGTTTTCTTCCAACTTGTGCCTTAGTGCCGAAGGAATGAGCACATGACATAAGGATCTAAACACTTTCAAGTGTGCAATACCTGGCTTCCTTCCAGTATATGCCTCAAATGGTGTCACTTCTTTAAGAGACTTAGAAGGACATCTGTTGAGTAGATATACTGCGGTATTGACAGCTTCTGCCCAAAATTCATAAGGAAGCCCTTTTTCATGTAGCATAGACTTTGCCATCTCTATCACAGTCATGTTCTTCCTCTCATCTACTCCATTTTGCTGAGGGGAATATGCTACAGTCAGCTGCCCTTGTATTCCAGCTTCACTGCAGTACTCATGAAACTCATTTGACATGAATTCTCCACCTCTGTCACTTCTAAGAGATTTCACCTTATGTCCACTTTGCAGTTCTGTCATAGCCTTGAACTTCTTGAAGCATTCAAAGGCATTTGACTTATTTCTGAGGAAATAGACCCAAGCCATTCTAGTACAATCGTCTATGAATAACAGGAAATACCTGTTTTCTGACATTGATGCAGTTTGCATTGGTCCACAGATGTCTGTGTGTACCAACTTTAGTGGAAACTGGGCTCTCCAAGTGGATTATGCAGGGAATGAGCCTCTATGTTGCTTTCCTAGCTTGCAGCCTTCACAAACTTCAAAATCCTTTTCTAAACTGGGTAAGCCATGAACCGTGCCTTGATTTGCAAGTAGCCTAATGCTTTGATCATTAAGATGCCCCAGTCTCTTGTGCCAAGTTTGCAAGCTGTGTCTCACACTAGCTTTTAGCACCAACTGAGTAGCTGGCACCATTGTGAGAGGAAAACACCTGTTGCTAGTCATTTGAACTTTAGCAATGGGGTTTTGCAGTGACCAGTCATCAAAGATTGTCACCATTCCCTTTCCAAATACCAGGCAATTTCCATGCTCCATCATCTGCCCAACACTGAGCAAATTTTCTTCTAATCCAGACACCAACATCATTTCTTGAATGTGCTTTCTTCCTGCTTTGGTGTCTATCACAAGTGTGCCTTTCCTTGCAACTTGAACTGTCTCTCCAGTCCCCATTTTCACCTTGGAATTTACATCCCTTCTAATATCTACCAATAGCCTTTCATCTCCAGTCATGTGGTTACTACAACCACTGTCAACATACCATGAATTGTTTAATTTCACATCTGTCACAACATTGCATGCATAAAATAGAGTTCCAGTTTCTTCAATCTAATTAGCATAATTCACCTTCTGTACAAATTGATTCCCATGGCAGTCTCTGAGTATGTGTCCAAACTTTCCACACCCTTTGCATTTTGGTTTTCCTTCATACCAACACTTGCCATAGTGTAGTTTCTCACAGTGCTTGCAGGGTGTTTTGGTTCCTTCATTTGATGCATTTGGTTTAGGATTAGAATTGGACTTGTTACTCCAATTCTTTCCATTAGACTTCCAGTTCTTCTGAGATTTGTGATTTCCAGAAGAACTTCCACTCTTAGAGCTTTTACTCTCTATGTTCAGGCTAGTAAAAGCCTTTTTTGTGGAATTTTCAATATGCCTATCCAATCTGAGCTCAAAGCTCTTCAGAGATGCAAACACTTCTTGAATTTCAAGAGTGTCAAGGTCGTTGGAATGCTCAATCACAGAGCATATAGAATCATACGATTTAGGCAAACTAATCAGCAATTTCTGCACAACTCTTTCTCTAGGCAGCTCTTCACCGTAACTTTTCATTTGATTAATTAAATAAAATAGTTTAGCAATGTAAACAGATAATGGTTCACTATCCTTCATACGTGTATATTCAAACTCTCTACATAAACCTTGCAGCTTAACTCTTCGTACCTGTTTATATCCTCTAAACTCCTGCTTTAGAATATCCCATGCATCCTTTGAGGTTTCTTCATTCACTATTCTGGGGAAGATTTAGTCTGAGACTGCACTTTGGATCAATCCAAGTACACGAGCATCCTTCATCAAGATCTCAGCCATCGTAGACTTCTCCACTTTAGCAGCCTTAGATCCTTCTTCTTTTTCCTTTCCCTTCTTTGGATCAGAAACATCAAAACCATTTTCAACCAAATCCCATAACCCATGAGATTTCAAAATAGTTTTCATGCGAATGCTCCAAAACTCATAGTTTTCTCCATTGAAAACTGGCGTGCGAAGCTCAGCAGTGCCTGACCCTGCCATATTAGACTTTGGATTCAAACAGATACGCCTCTTGGAATATTGAGTGAGCTCGATTTCAGCTCAACCAAAAACCAGCTTTCGATTTGCACAGATTCACGCCCAGCAACCAATCGAACCTGGCTTGGAGGCCATGTTAGAATTCTATGGTTGTTTGTATATTTTAGAGAAATGAGGAATTCTCAGAAAGGAAGAGAAAGATGAGAAAATGAATGTCTGTATTTTTCACACACTGTTTGCTTACATAGTGTACTCGATAGTGAGGAAAGAGAAGAGATTCTTCTCTAACAGAATTGCAGCTGTCGCCCTATGAGGTGTTTACACTTCTCATCCCAAAACTAAGCTAGAGAATCCACCTGGACTATGATCCAATGGTTCTAATTACATCACAAATAAAATAAACATAAAATGATTGTAATAGAGCTTGGTGACTTCAGCTTCAAGGAAAGCAGTTGCAGGATTACATTCTAACAATTATTTGGGAAGTTTTGCTATTAAATCATGATTAGAATTTGGAGGAATGTTTGAGATGTGCAATCTCATAATTTTAAATTTTAACTAATGCTGTAAAATAGAGAGAGAGGGAGAGAGAGAGAGAGAGAGAGAGAGAGAGAGAGAGAGAGAGAGAGAGAGTTAAGAGTGTATTCCTCCATAATACAACATAAACGAGGAAAATAAATGGTAATTGTTGACTGGGTGAATGATCTCCTCGATGGGCTGGGCCCTTACTAGGGTCAGGACCAGCAAATAGGTTAAACAAACCCTAAGTGGAAGAACCCCTGCGAACTATCTGAGTAGGGAGGTCCCTCTGATCCTTTAGAACAACTTGCACACTCTAAACAACAAGAGAGACTATCGAAAGGGGGTACCGGTGTGGTACCAACCAAATCCCCTCCAATGCCTAAGTTAAGGGCTGAATTGATGATGTTCTTAAGGGAGTGAATGAGTGGAGTTTTCTGAAAAATGGAGTTATTACCCATGTCTCAATGTAGGTGAAACGTATTTATATGGGAAGAAAAGGGGACCATATCTCCTTAAATCCAGCCTGGAAGAGATCTTTAGCCATCAGCCATGCTAAGATATAAGAGTGGATGTAGGCGTCAGTCACCATGCTGACACCCATGTGGTTTAACTTGTCCAGAGAAGCGATCTTCCCAAGATTCTCTAGCCAACTTGATTTACTTCCCAAGTTCAACTAAGAGGGACCTTAGGGAACTCTGCCCAAGTATATGGCTCGAGTGGTTCTAGCCGTAAAAGCAACTCCACCCGTTTGCCTTTAGCCATGGCAAGGGGGGAGCTAGGGCAACCACTATTCACGTGAATAGTGGTTGCCCTTGCAAATAGTATTTTGTGTTTCCACCCATTGCCATGGCTAAGGGCAATTACTATTCATTTTTTTGTTTTTATCACAACTTTTTTAATGAAAATAATTAATTTCGATAATATTTTCAGATAAGATTTCCGGGTTCCTACGTGTCAAGACTATTCATAATCGGATAAAATTTCCGGATAAGATTTTTGGAATCAAATTTCGGATGAATTTCAAAATTCAAATTTCAGATAAATTTTTGGGTTCAAATTTCGAATGAATTTCAAAATTCAAATTTCAGATAAATTTGGGTTCAAATTTCGGATGAATTTCAAATTTCAAATAAGATTTTCATCCAATCAAATGAAGCCACGTGGCATGTCTATCTTGCCAAAATTTTCTATAAAATCAGAGGCTCAGCTCATACCTCTCACACCACATCTTTCTATATTTTCATTTCTCAGAGTTTAGATTTCATACTTCATTCATTCTCAATGGAAGAATTTAGGAGATGCTTGGAGAGGCAAGAGCGAGAAACATATGAGAGAAACCGTAGAGCAGATGAAATCAATGAGTTGCAGAGACAAATCGATGAACAAGTTCTCATAGCAGTGGCTTGGAAGATGAAGAGAACCAAGGTCGTCGCCGTGGTTCACAAGTCGGCCGCCGCCGGAATGTGGACAGACATAGGCATTCTCGGGGTAAGAATCTTTTGGAAGATTATTTTATCCCAACTTCTTTGTACTCTGATGTTGATTTTCGAAGGCGATTTAGAATGCAACCTCATTTGTTCAATAAAGTCATGCATGATAATTGCAATTATGATCATACTTTGTTCAAAAGTGTGATGCTACTTGGGTTATGGGGCTTCTTCCGGAGTAAAAGCTTACAGCTGTTATACGAATGTTGGCGTATGGAACATCTGCTGATCAGGTGGATGAGATTGCCCGGATAGGGAAATCCACTACATTGGAGGCTTTGGTAAGATTTTGTCAAGCAGTTGAAACTCTGTATACTAGGGACTACCTGCGTAGACCTACTCCCAAGGACCTCCAACGGCTTCTACAAAAAGCCAAAGCTCGAGGATTTCCAGGAATGATTGGTAGCATCGACTGCATGCACTGGCAATGGAAGAATTGCCCAACTGCCTGGCAAGGTGATTACGGAAATAGAAAAGGCCAAAAAAGTATCATCCTTGAAGCCGTTGCTGGCTTCGACACATGGGTTTGGCATGCCTTCTTTGGAGTTGCAGGATCCCAAAATGACCTCAACGTGCTGGGTCAATCCCCGGTCTTCAACGATGTATTGAGAGGCCAGGCCCCAATATCACCTATCAATTCAATAATACAGTGTACCAGACGGGGTATTATCTAGCTGACGGCATCTACCCGAGGTGGATCACTTTTGTCAAATCCATTCCGAATCCCCGATCCCAGAAGCAAAAATTATTTGCTACCTATCAAAAGGGATACAGGAAAGATGTCGAAAGGTGTTTTGGCATCCTTCAAGCTCGGTGGTTGATTATTCGAGGTGCGGCCCGTATGTTTGATGAGGAGATCCTCAGAAGCATTATGATGACTTGCATCATCCTCCATAATATGATTGTGGAGGATGAGTATGATTATGATGCTTTAGAGGTCTACGAACCGGATCCAATGAACATGGCCTTGACACGGATTTATGAAAGGCCCATGGGGCCAAATGGAGAACCATTTGAGCCGGAACCGTTGGTGAGGGATGGTCATTTGATGACCCGAATGATAGATCGATAAACAGAGATGCAATCTTCGTATATTCATGAAATGCGTCAAGTTCACTTGATGGAGCATCTACGGGCGGTGAAAGGCAATGAAGAAGAATGATGGAGCATAGATGCTTCGGTTATGTTTTATTTAGTTATGGTTTGGTTGTGTTGTATTTTTATTTATTATGCTTTGGTTGTGGTTTGTTATTATTATTGTCCCTTGTTTGTAGTTTTTTTTATTTTTTATTTTGTTTTGTTTGCAGTATGGAATATGTTGAATAAAAAGGTAATTTATTGAATGCTTTGTTTATTAAATAACGAAATCTAATACAAGTCATTACGAATTACTACTACTAAAATAAAATACATGAATTACAACAACTTTAATAGAAAACATGAAAAATACAAATACATAATAGGCTAACTAATTTAATGGTTTCCATCATTTAACCAATCCGTGTTGCTAGGCCCATCATCCCGAAAAAGTCTTCTTCTCATAACATCCCTTCGTTCTAGCTTCCAAAATTATTTTGTTTCAGGGGACATATGACTTGTATCCATGGCCATGGTTTCCCGATCCCTCTTGTCCATATCTTTTTTGCGCAAATACTCCCTTTCTCGTGCATACTCAGCTTGAAGGGTCAACTCGTTATCTTGGCGTTTCTGCTCCATTTCAATTCTTAGGGCGTTTTGCCTTGCAATTTCCTCCAAAAACTTTGAATTATTATTGCTTGAATTACCCACTTTCTTTTCCTTCGCGGCCTTTCGGCCAATGATCCTCGGCTCCTTTTCGATGGGTGAGTCTTGACTCATAGGAGAATCGAGAGGTGAATCCGATGCCATTGAATCACGGAGTGGCGTCTCGTTTAACACAACGGCGGGACCCGTCGGAATAATTATGAAGCGTTTGCAATATTTCACCACCTCCCAACATTCATGGTTGAAACTTTTTTTGCCACCCCCGGTTGCACCGAACCACATTTGTGCTTGAATCATCTATTTAACAAAAAAATGGAAATGCAATAAATATTTAAAATATATTGGATATGCAAGTAACAAAAATAGTAATAATGGAAATGCAATTAACCTTACAAATAAATTAGAAGTGCAAGAAAATTAAGAAACAAGTGGAAATGCAAGAAATATTAACAACATATTGAAAATGCAAGAAATATTAACAAAATATTGAAAATGCAAGAAATATGAACAAAATATTTAAATTGCAAGAAATATTAACAAAATATTGAAAATGCAAGCAATATTAACAAAATATATATATTAGGAGATTAAACTTAATAAAACAAAAATTATAAAATACTTACCTCGTTAGTACGATTTTCTCCGCTTCTATAGTTGTCCGTCGCTTTTGCTAGGGCAGCTCTCCATTTTCCCAACTCTTTATTGAGAATTTTCCACCTACTGGATAATGCCATCTCCGTACGAGTAGACCCCGGAATTTTTTTACAAAATTCGGCATGAATTTTTTTCCACATATGAAAAAATTTCATCTCATTGCTGGACACGGGACAATGACATATTTGGAGCCAAGCCTCACACAAGGAAAATCCTCTATGGTGCTCCAAGCCCCTCCGGTTTCGATAGAAGAAGCCATAAAAATATAAAATCAAAATACTAGATGAAAAAGAGGAAAATGTTGAGTAAATAGTGAATAATAGTAGAAGTATAATGAAATGTATGAGGATTGGTGTTGAAAGTGAAGGGTATTGATAGGTATTTATATAAAAAAACAATCTGAATTTTTTAGAATTTTTTAAAAAAAATTACGATATTTTTTCATATTTTTATTTCCCAAAAAAGCCTCAGCCGTAGGATTGGATTCGGAGATGCTGATCGGAGGGCTGGGGACGCGACACGTCGCGCTGACGTCAGTGCGCTCTGGTTCAAATTTTTTTACCGTTGGCGCGTGCAATGCATGCGCCAACGGTAAAAAAATTTGAAACGCGCTAGCTGACGTCAGCGACCACGAGCTGCAGGTCGGGCTCGTCTCCCCTTCGGGCTGGCCTGAGTTGGTGGGTCCCACACCCCTCTCGGGCCTGGGCTATGCGGAGGAACGAAATTGTTTTTTTTTCCCCTCGCCTCGGGCTCGGCCCGTCCGCTAGAGTGGCTCTAAGCAGATGTCATCCAACCCATCTTGGTCTGGTAGGGCCTGTGATATGATCGGGTTGGTAGGTTTGCTTTTGATGTAGTGACCCATCATGGCGAGTCGGGTCGGATCAACATGCGGGGGTGTCTACTTCACTTACCACGTGGCACCATGCTACAGGCTTGGCGATATGGTCCATTAACAGTAATCATATGAATTGCTCATCAATTTATAGTCAACTATAGAATCCCCCTATTCAATACATTTATGACACTTACCGTCTCGTCTAGTATTTTTCTTCCAATGTTGCCAAAGGTTAAATTTAGAGTGCTACTAATCGAACCCTAAAATTAACTAAGTACACCTTATGATCTAAGTACACCATAATATTTAAATTAAAATATAAAATTAACTAAGTACACCTTATTTAACAACCAAAAATACCCGCCTGATATACTCTATTTAAATAATTTTAAAAACTTATAATAAACATTACAAATGAAAAAATTGAAAAGATTTATTTATAAAAATAAAATTAAAAAACCTACCCAGGCCCTCACTCTCCTTCTCCTCCCACAACCGCCTCTATATTTATTTATAAAAATAAAATTAAAGATCCATTTTCAACATTTAAGTAAATGTCTTTGTCATTTTACTTTTATTTATTTTTATATTACTCCATTTACTTAAGTTTACAATGTAAATAAGGAAGTGCCCCCCATTTGGATTCAAATAAAAATACTAGAAAATTAAATTCCCACCAAATCAAAATATGAAAAATCGATTTTGGTGCAAAATACAATTTAGGCTAAAATCTCATAAAATCAAGTTTTCTTATTTGATGTGTGAGGAATAAAAGCCGCCAAAAATTATCTTGAGAAAATGATTATTTCGAAAACCCATTTTTCATACTTAGTCAATATTTTTACATAAAACAACTTTTCATGTATTATATGAATGCATGAAGAAACCTAAGGTCAATCTAGGTGAAAAGCCTTAGATGTTCAATCCACTATGGTGTTAAACCCTATTTGGTTTATGTTAAAACTTATTGAAAATTAGTCTATGGAGCTATGAACTAGCTTAGTTTATATGATTTAATGTTTACTTTTATTTCTACAAAGACTATAGAAATTGTAAGTACCAAAAAAAATAATCAATAAATTTTAAGCTAATAACTTTAGCTAGCCTACCCGTTCAAAAATTCCTGGTTCCGCCCTTGCTAGTCCCCACCTACCCATTCCTTCCTCAACCACCCATCCATCTCCAAGTTCTACACCCTTCCTCCCTCCCACACATATATCCCTTCATACCTAGCACCATATATGGTTGAAAAGTTCAGGCATGAAATTTATTTCCACTGAAGGAGGCAAGTGACATGACATGCTGTGATTGCTCAATGTGATTCCCACTGCCACCACCACCCAATGTTACATAAGGCATCAAGGTAAAGATACAGGTTCACTATTTATCTATATGCACCTATATTTTTCAGGTCCCTAATTTACCTATATTATATAAGTAAATTATTCACCTATAATTCTTTATGTTTTTCGCTACACCATGTATATTAATTTACCTAAATTTTTATTACTTATATTTAAAATATAATTTAAAATTGGCACATATTAATTTTGAATTTAAAAGAACGGGTACATTAGTCTATAAATGAAATTTGAATTAAAGAGAAGGTGGTAACAATTGATAGAATGAAAATTGAATATATTGCCATAAAAAATAAAAAATAGTCCAACGCCAAAATATAACACAAAGAAACCAAATTGATTATAAAAGAAACAAATAAGAACATTAATTGTCACCAATTTGGAAAAAGAATAAACATTAAATTACACCAAATTAGTTGAAAAATAAAGTCAATAGAATAATAAGAAATCTGTAACGATCCGGTCCTAAATAAATTAGTGAATATTAATTTATTGAGAGCAAATACCATTTTACCCCCAGAATATTTTATTAGGTTTAAAGTTGACTTTTTGACCGGGAAGGAATTTGGGAATTTTGACTACACCGTTGCGTAGAACACGGCGAGACGAGTTTGTAGAAACATGGTGGGCTCGAATCGGAGTTGAAACGAAAGAGATACGATCAAAATACCCTCAATGACATAACCGTAATTTTGATAAATCAGATCTCTCTCTCTCTCTCTCTCTCTCTCTCTCTGCGACGAAACCCCCCCTCCCCGATTGGATTTTGCGGCGCCGTCGCCACCATCGACCGCCGCTCATGCCGAGATCGAAGTCGATCGAACCGCCGTCGCTCCCTCTCCCCTTCCCGACCAAGCTCCACCCCTGCAGCTGCTGGAAACAGCCGAATTTTGCAGAAAATTGGTGGGTTTCTTGAGAATTTCCCGGAGCTCGTTCTCCATCACCCGGCCACCAATCTTGACGAGTGAGGTATGGTTTTCCACCTATTTTTCATGCTCTACCTGATGGTTAGATAGGATTTCATTGATTTTGAGTGTTGATAGCTTGATTTTCGAATTGGATTTTTGCCCATTTTTGGATCGCTATTCCCGCCACTTCCGGCCATTTTTCAGGTTTTGTCCAAGAACAAAAGTGGTTCCAAATGGGGTGTTACACCTAGGATAGGAAGCTTGGTCGGGGGTTTGGAGTTTTTCCGGCCGCCGGAAATTACCCAAGGCACCCACGCGCTGCCAGTGCTCGTGGCGGTGCGTGGGCCAGGAAAATGGACCAGCTTTAGGTCCCAAAGTGATCTACTGGTCCTCCTGAGTGCGTAGGTGTGCTTGGATTTCAATTTGGATACCGTTTGAGTCTCGAACGGATATCGCATATTGCGCGTTATCTGGGTTCGCTAGCTTTGGACCGTTGGATGGTCTTGAACTTAATATATATTAATCTAGAAATTTCTAGGATCGTGTATGAATTCACGGATCGTGAATCGGAGCCCCGGATGTTCCGATTTAATAACTTAAAGTTTATGTTTATAATAACCATCAGATCGTGCGATTGTGAGCGATCCGACTGTCTGATTTGGACCAAACTTGCAGGACGTGTGTCCTAAGCCTTGTAGAACCTATAGGAACTTTCGGATCGGAATTTGGAGGTCGTAGGCCCCGTGGGCCGTTTGACCAAGTTGAGGTAGTTAGACCCCTCGGTTGACCGTAAGTCTTCCGAGGTAATTTCACCCTTCGGAAGGTATTAGGATAAGCTTTTTATCGAGTCTAAATTTTTATTAGAGGTTAAATTGGAAATTGACTCGATTTAGGATTTTTCCTCAAAGGTTGTTGCTTATCAGTAATTAATATTATTTGATTATAAATAAAGTATAATGTTTTAGTTGTGTGGTACAGTATTTTATGGAATTTGTATGAAAACAAGCGTGGAATAATATTTAAACTGTTCTAGGATCTTATGAAATTTAGGTTTATGTGCATGATCGTTGGTCTAAAAATAATATTATTATTTTCTTGATTAAATTACGTTGCGGTCCACTATAGACTGGTATCACTAGATTAGGATTACCACTATTATTAGTTTAGATAATTGAGAGTATGTCAGTCTGAAGTGCTATACGCACTACCCTAAGTACCACCATGTGATTGTTAGGTCCCACGTGGCGTAGGTTATCCTGCATGCAGACAGGCCCCATACACGGTGTTGGTAGTTCCGGCGTATAGGGAGATATTGTGATATTATGTTGAGGTCGCACGTGACATAGGTTATCCGGCCTGTTGACAGACCGGATATGTGGGGTAGGAATTTCCGGCGTATGGGGAGATTATGTGATTATCAGGTCACCCGTGGCGTAGGATTTTCCGGCGGGATGACGGACCCCATATGTGGCGTTGGAATTTCCGGCATATGGGGAGATTATTTGATAGTTAAGTCTTCCGCGGCGTAGGATTTTACGGCGTTGAGACAGACCCCATACGTGGCGTTGGAATTTCCGGCATATGAGCAGATTATATGATTGTTAGGTCCCACATGGCGTAAGTTATCATGCGTGAGGACAGACCCCATACGTGGCGTTGGAATTTTCGGCGTATGGGGAGATGCTATGATTGTTAGGTCACACGTGGCATAGGTCATTCGGCGTGCTGACAGACCCCATATGTGGCGTTGGAATTTCCGGCATATAGGGAGATTATGTGATTGTTAGGTCTCGCGTGGCGTAGAATTTTCCGGCGTTAATACAGACTCCATACGTGGCGTTAGAATCTTCGGCGTATGGGGAGATTATATGATTGTTAGGTCACACGTGGCGTAGGATTTTCCGGCGTGATGAAAGACCCCATATGTGGCGTTGGAATTTCCGGCGTATAGGGAGATTATGTGGTTAACAAATAGATGAATAAAGGTATCGTATGTGTTTGGAATCGGGATTTAGTAGGAAGAACTACGCGTGGCTTGATCCCTCAGTAAGGGTACGTAGGCAGCCTAGAGTAGTGCCTAGGTGCAGCCGCGGGCTAAACTTCACTTGGACCTTGTCGATGGTCCTGAAATTCGGATGGAAACGAGACTTGATTGAATAAATATTTATTATTTCGTTGGACTGAGTGAATGTTGTTAATTTGTGGATGTGATTGTGTTAGGAGGATAAAACCTCGTATGTTGGTTATTCGGGAAGTTAATCTATGTTGATTTTAGTAGGCGTTCATAAGTAAGTTTGAGTTTATATTATGCATTGTTTAATGCATTAATTTGATTTAAGGACATTGTTGGCGGTTCTGTTTCGAATTATTTTAAGGTCAGAGGCCGTTTATGTGAACTGCATGAAGTTTTATTGTGCGTGCTGCCGGATGGGATATAAATTGTGAATTTTGTGCAGGTTGAAATTTGGGGAATGTTCAATTTACAGGGGAGACTCTGCCGAAATTTCGGTAGAAAGTCTCGTGCCCTTATTCCTTTTTGGGAAAAAGGATATAGTTTTATAAGTGGGCCCGAATTGGGGTGATGTCGGTAATTTCCACAGGATTCGTCTCGGGTTTCGGCAAATTCGGGGTGGGTCCTGTTAAAATCAACACAATTAATTGAGGAAAGGTAAACGGTAATGAGGAGTATTTTTGGAATCTAAAAAGTACAATAAATTAGATTTGTAGCTTGATTAGGTATCTGGTTGAGTTGGATCTTAGTCATCGGATTTTACTTAGAGTGCTGCTATTTGCACCCCCATGTCCTATTTCCCCACCCACCATATTTTCTCACACACCATATAAATTTAAAAAAATAAAATCCTATCTTTCCACCCTCCATTATTCTTAAAATATCCATTATCTTTCCACTCACCAAATAAATAATAATATATCATTAATTAATTAATAAACAATATAAAATACTACAAAAAAACATTATTTCTCTCTGTTCTACCCGATCCCCTCACCTCTCACTCTCTCTCTCTCTCTCTCTCTCTCTCTCTCTCTCTCTCCCTCTCTCTCCTTAGGAGGGGACTACTAATCCCATGTAGAAAGGGAGGATTAACTAGTCCTATGTTTACAAATGTATGAGATGCATATATTATATTGTAATACTAATAACATATATTACTATTATTATTATTATTACATACACATATACTATAATGTACATATATACATGTATATACACATATACAAGTATATATATATACACATATATACATATATAATATAGTATAAATACATATGGATATATACACATATATTATTATTATAATATACTCATATACACATACATATTAATATTATAATAATAGCATACATGTATATATGTAATATATATTATATTATATATTAATGTACATATATACACGTATATACATGTATATATATAAACACATATATACATATATAATATATAAATACATATATATTATGTATATACATGTATATATGTAATATATATTATTATAATACATGTATATAAGTATATATACATATATGTGTATATATTATACCCATGTATGTATTATAATATACATATACACACGTATATAGACATATACATTATATATTTATACTATATGTATATATATTATAATATACATATATACACGTATATACATGTATATTATTATTATAACATACCCATATATATTATCTATTATAATATACATATGTATATGTATATGTATTATACCCATGTATATATTATAATATATAGATACACCTATATACACATATATTATATACATGTATATACGTATATATATATATGTATATTATAATATATAATATATATACATATATTATACA
The DNA here is from genome assembly GCF_000346465.2 of Prunus persica. Classification (NCBI taxonomy): domain Eukaryota; kingdom Viridiplantae; phylum Streptophyta; class Magnoliopsida; order Rosales; family Rosaceae; genus Prunus; species Prunus persica. The sequence goes on from NC_034010.1 coordinate 13,565,235, forward strand.
TATATTATATATACATATGTATTTTATAATATATATAATATATGTATATATACATACATATATAATATACATATATACATGTATATATTATTATTATTATTATTATTATTATTATTATTATTATTATTATAACATACCCATATATATTATATATTATAATATACATACATATATATAAATATATGTATATGTATTATACCCATGTATATTATAATATACATATATACACCTATATACACTTATATATATGTATGTACGTTTATATTATTTAAAATATATAATATTATTATAATATACTTATATACATGTATATACATATATATTATATATATTATAAAATACATATATACATATATATATATATATATATTTGAAAAAATAAAAAAATTATAGTCCTAGTCCAAGCATACACCAAACGCAGGATAAGTATTATCCAACTTAGACCAAGCCAAGCCAAGCCAAGCCAGTCCCTAAATATAGTCCATGCCAAGACAGTCCTGTGTACCAAACGAGCCCTTAGAGCCTAGAATTGCTGGGCTAATTCAAATCTCAGTTAAAAGACCCTTCATATTATTAATACTGAAAATTTGGGGGTGGATCTGCTTGGGATCTTTTGATTGTGGGGTGGTGACTATTAAAGAAACAAAGAAAGAAAAATAGAGGAGGGGTGCGCTGGTGGAGGCGAAGAGACATATGATGGGTGAGGTGGGGTTAATCTTTTTAATTTTTTTAATATTATCTTTTATTCATTTTTTAATTGGTTTTAATGTTTTTTCTCAAGTCCTTGGAAGTCATTTTATAAAAGGGGTATATTTGTCTTTAAAATTTTGAAGATAAAATGGGTGAGAAAATAGGACAGGTGGGTGGAATTATCAGCACTCTTTACTTATAAAAGTCAAGGTTTTATGAGGAGAATGTTTACCTAATGGTTAGAATGATGGAGTGCCACGTGTCACTGGTTAATTGAATAGATGTGTTCACACATGGGATTGTTATAATTGTTTGAACAATCATGTGTATTATAGTTAGCCAGTTGTTTGTAGATATAGTTGGTTAGCATAGTTAATTAATCAGTAACTACTGCTACTAAGTATATAAATTGTGCTATAATAGTTTGAGAGTTAATCATCTTCTTCAATCTCTACAATTTCTCTAGACTCCTCTTTGTTCTTTCTTCCCATGTAATCATGTCTTCATATACTGTTAGCATGGTATCAAGAGTAGCAGCGATCACTATTGTGTTTTTTGTATTCCTCAGGTCCCATCCCATTTCCTGACAGTCAAAGAAGCAGAGCTCAGTGTCTCAAAGTTTAACTAAAGCCGTGTATCGTGCATTAGCCAATACTTCATCTAAGGTAGTTGGGATTCGTCACCTTCTTGTTGATTTGCATGTATATCTACTAGAACCTCTTCTCGTATATTGTGACAACTTGTCCACATTGGCCTTAATCTCTAACCCTGTCTATCACTCTCACATCCAACATCTGGATATCGATTTCCATTTTGTCAGGGAACGAGTCCAACGTAAATATTTTCTGGTCCAATATATCTTCCCACTAAATATCAAATTGCTGATATCTTAACTAAAGGTCTTCATGGTCCAGTCTTAAACAAACATTGCAGCAATATCAGATTAGGATCCTATTCTGAGATTGATGTGGGATGTTTACCTAATGGTTAGAATGATGGAGTGCCACGTGTTAATGGTAATATTGAATAGATGTGTTCACACATGAGATTGTTTAGAAGAATCACGTGTATTATAGTTAGCCAGCTGTTAGTACATATATAAACTAGTTGGTTAGCATAGTTACTTAGTCAACTGCTACTAAGTATATAAACTATATTGTAATTATAGTTTGAGAGCTAATCAGAAAATCGTTCTGTTCGTTCTCTACAATTTCTCTAGACTCTTCTTTGTTCTCTCTTCTTCTTCTTCCTCTTGCCACTAAAAGAGAGAGGGAGAGAGGAAAAAAAAAAAAGAAGAAGAAGAAGAAGAAGAAAGCGGGTGGTTTTTCCCCCGAATCCCGTCGGATCTTCAGTGTTTTTTGGCTTTTGGTGGTCTTATGCCAATCTACTCTTCCTTTGACATATCTATTGTCTCAGCTATGGGATGGCTTTGGTATTGCCTAATCTTGCGAGGTTGCTCTTTAAGGTGTTGCGGATTGGTCGTGATAGATTCACTGCTCATTGATGCGGTGAGGCCCTGGAGTAACTAAGTAGTGCTATCTATGTCATGTCTCGAAGGAAGATTAGCGACGGTTGACTTTTCCTTTTGTCAGCGTTGTTTTAGTTTATTATTTTGGTTTAGTTTGTTCAATAAAGTCCATAACTCTATGAGTTTATGTTTTTTATACTTAATGTCATTGAACTAGATTCGGAAAATTAATGGCGGTATAGGGAATGATAGAAAAGTTAGTTTCAAGAGTGATTGTCTCTAAATCGTTTCATTTTTTTGGCTAGCTCAAGTGACTGGGGAAGTTTTACCCATGTCTGTTATATTTTTATTGGATGGCTCCCTTTACAGTGTGTGTCCTTTGTACTGTTATTTCTATTGATCTAATAAGGTGATGGGGTTGCAGGTAAGAAATAAGGTCTGGGTTTTATTTATAAAAAAAATAAGGCGATGGGTTGCAGCTAAGAAAACATGAGTTTCAAGGAGAAAAGGTAAATTTACTATAATAAAAAAATACTTAATGAATTGCTCAATTACTCTTGTACTGAACTAAACGATAATTAGCAAAGAAAGAGTTTCTCATTTGTGAAAAAAGTAACGATACTACATGTAACAGGGGTGAAAAATGCCTTTAATTTTTCTGCCCTTGCTCGGCTCATAGACACCTTCTAAGATCAGCTCACACACACACACCTTTTCACACTTGAGGCTATTTTACATGCATCGAAACAAGTTACAACTCCCACACACTCAACTTGATCACCTCTAATGCCAACTGCCGAATAGCATCCTATCCCAATTGATCCTCCGGTGGTATAACCATTAGAGCATTCAACAGCACCATTGGAACTTGGAGACTGCTACGGTCTTCAGCGCCTCCCTCTTTATCACCCACGATTGTGTTCAAACTCTGTTTCTTAGGAAAATCCTTCATTCGATGAGGCCATTGCCAAATGAAGCAACTCGAGAACTTCTACACGTCCTTCTGCTTGTCACCCTTGGGTCCACTCGAAGCAAAAACAAGCTCATTTCCTTTCTCAGCCCTTTTGTTGTTCGAGTGCTTTTTCCCACCAGCATCCTTCTTCCCACTCTAGGTGACTGCTGCACAATAGTCCATCAATCTATCCACTGTAGCAATGGAGGAGTTAAGGTCTCCTACATCTTGTCTCCTCAACTTCTATTGTGCCCAAGACTCAAATTCATGAGGAAGTTGAATAGCTTGTCTTCCTTTGACATGTTGGACACATCTAGCATCAAAGAACAAAAAAAGTCTTCACGTAGTCCCTCACTAAGCCTACTTGCTTCAAGGTCTTCAAGGACTCCCTTGCAATCCACGCATCATTACATGGAAAGCTCTACCGAGTACATGCTCGTGATGAACACCCTTTCTGCATTCGAAACCTTGGTAGCCTTAAAGTATTGCTCCATGTCCCACACGAAATTAGTCAACTTTTTGGCGCTCCGCTCACCAACATATGCCTTAGGCTTGGGCACTTTGATCTTTGTCATGCTTGGACCCTCTTCGCTCAAGCCTCGCTCCCAGCAAGTTTAATCACGCCCAATTCAGTCTCAACCAAGGTCTTAAATATCAATAGTTTTGAAAATATCGGTGGTTCAAAAACACGGAAATATCAATGGAAATATCGGGAAAATATCGATATCGATAAAAATTGGATAAAAACCACGGAAATTGTGATAAATACATGGAAATTTTTAATGAAACTTTAGAAGAAGTTTATTCAGTCAATCATCTATTATTTTGACACAAAAAATTGGAAGGAAATGCACTGCATAGTGTGTTTGAGTGATTTAAGTTGATTATATTGTGAGCTGACAAACTCTGTGACTTAGAAAATTTGGAGTAATTAATGAAAGAGAATTAAACATCCCTTAGTAATTTATTTAACATTTTTTAGTAAAATATTTTACACTTTATAAATTGCATGATAAGATACATGAGTAACCTTATTTCACGTTATTCACTGGACATGGTACACGTTGTTATATTTATTATTTTATCAAAAATTAAAAAATAATTAAAAATGTAAACCAACTTGATTTGTCGTGAAAATAAAGCACTCTACCATGCTTACAAAATAATAGTGAAGATTGAAAATTAACTAAGAACTTAAATAAAGTTATCTAAGGAAGAATTAAATAGGAAATAAAGAAAATGATTATAGAGATTTAAGTGATTAAGCAACAATTTATTTCACGTTATTTACTGGCCATGGTACGCATTCTTATATTTGTTGTTTATCAAAAATTGAAAAATAATTAAAGATGTAAACCAATTTGATTTTTCATGATAATTAGGCACTTTACCGTGCTTAAAAAATAATAGTGAAGATTGAAAATTAACTAAGAACATAAATAAATTTATCCAAGGAAGAATTAAATAGTAAATAATGAAAATGATTATAGAGATTTAAGTAATTAAGCAACAATTTGAAGGATAATTTAGTAATGTAAGTACTTATAATGAATAATAAAACAATCAATAACATTAAATGGATTAAATAGAAAAGAAATAAATTATATTAAGTAATTAAGTAACTGATCAACAATATAAAACAATAAGTAATTATGTTAATTTCTATTTTGAAAAACAGCTCGCAAGTATTATATATACTAGATTCCATAGTTTATAGTCACAAAGTTATGACCAGCGTGATGGTTAAGTGGCTACAGATATTAGAGTGGAGGGGGGGTTCGAAACCCCTGTGTGCGAGTGTGAGTGAATTATAGATAAATTGACGATATAGATGGAAATGTGCTAAAATATCACTGCCCCAAAAAAAAAAAAAAATTCGCCGATATTTGAGTGAAATTATCGATATTTCGTTCTATGGTCTCAACATCCTTAAGCTATGCTACTATGGCCTCTACCAAGCCATCCATGTAACCTAGAACTTCAATGACTTTCCTCTCCATCGAAGCCTTCAATTCTCCGAAGACTTTTGAATCTCTGCCATTTTCACATGGAGATCCTCCAGTTGCATTGCCACACTCAATGCATCATCACTCATTGGTGTGCCAAGATAAACTTCAATCCTGGTCACCCTATTCTTCAAGGGATCGCTTCCACTAGTCATTCTCTCACTCAATTGAAAATTCTAGTCTTGCTCGAAAATGCCACAACTCCATCGAATCCCAAGGGACAATTCTCACTTTCCACATAAACACAAACGTGACTCAGCAAGCTCTGATACTAGGTGTAAAATGGGTGAAAAAAGCCTTTTAATTTTCTGCCCTTGGTCGGCTCTTAGACACTTTCTAAGATCAACCTACACACCCATCTTCACACTTCATGCTCTTTTACATAGCAGAATAAGTGACAACTCCCACACACTCAAGAAAACTTGCAATATCAAGTAACAAACATAGAGTTTACTGGTACGCACTCCAAACCCTCTATTAATTCTCAAATATCAAGGAAACACAAGTTTCTTTCTTAGTTGGGTTACCACAGCCACCTGGTAACTCAACCTTGGCCACACAAGGCCTTTTATAAGCATAAAACGTTCTGAGGACAACCCCCAACTGCTGGGCTTTACTGCACTACTCGGCATCCAACATATTAGTATATGGTTAACATCCCCAACCGATGGGACTTGCTGGCAACACTCTACTTTACCATTTCATGATTGCATTTGCTCAAGTAACTGCCCATGGCTTTGTTGGCGCCTTCCCAACATGTCTGTACCCTTAATGGACATTTTACACTCCTAAAACCTCACCCACGAATTCTGGATCATGTTGCAGCTGCTGGTAACCACCCACCACAACTAGGTAACCGCTTGCACCTTTGCCACATCTAAGTACCCATGTGCCACTCACATGCATGTTCAAGCCACTTAGAACCACTAAAAACAGCTAGGAAACCGTCACAACCATTAAGAAACTACCCAGCACAATGTTTGTCCAAGCTGCACAATCTGTCTTCATTTGTCGACACCTCTTGTTGAGTGTTGTTGAGTGCTGCTGAGAGGATGTATCAAGTGTTGTCGATGCCTGTCGAGACAATATGCCGAGTGTTGTCGACAACATCTGCCGGTATTTGTCGACGGTTGCAGAGGAAATTTGTTGATAGCTATCGAGCCAAGTTGCATAGGCTGCTTCCAAGTGTGTTGTACCTCATGTTCACATCCAATGTCTTTGCTGCCTACTCTCAGCCAAAGACACAATTCAAACCTTCACTTGCCTTGTCTCAATGTGCACCACCTGTTGCACATCCTCCTTTCCTTAGCATGGTCCAAGACATCCAACCATGCCATGGCACATCTCACTTACTAAGGGTCTTGCACTAGGGGACTTAGTCATTTTGTTGCCTATTATTCGTAAAATACTTCTTTAGACCAAAAATAGAAAATGAGCCCATTCAAAATCATTTGGGTTTTTCATGAGCTTTGGGCCAAAAAGTCATGGTTTCTACCCAAAGTAAGGGAAGAAGTAAGTTCTGAAGTGGGCCAAACTATGGGCCTAATAGTTACAGTCCAAACTTTTTTTACTCTTTTTAAGGACCTTTCTTGTTAAGAAAAGCAATAACATACTAAACTTACACACACTACAAGGATGTTAGTATTCGAACCCAAAACATTTCTTTGGGGAAGAATTTGCTCCAAACTATTACACTATTGGGTCATTTGCATCTGGTCTTCTACTTAAACACACAGTCTAAATACATTTACTCAAAGAATTTCGACTGAGCTTGACAACTAGGGAGATTTCAAGCGCTAAACCAAAAGGAGCAACTGCATTAAATGCGATTTGAGCGTTGAAGTCCTACTGAACTAACTTGTCAGTAAAGGACTCGACTAAAGCCAGTTCTCACCGTCAGCTAAAGAATCAAGGGCATTTGAGTTCACTAGCTCACCCGTAAAAGGAGGATTGTCAGTTAATTCGTCCATCTTATCACCAAATGTGCATATACAAACGCCAAGAAGGCTATATATTTGCAATTTGGAAGTGTACGGGACATACAATCTCTCTTACAAAAAGACTTCAAACTTGATCAACACTTTATCTCATTGAAATCAGATTATATTTTCTTTATTTTAAGATTTCGTTTGTTTATTGCTCTGCCAACGTCCAGTGTGATTCCTAGTTTATAGAATTAGTCTTTTAAATTCTTTTACGTTCATCTAATCCTCGTATCATGAACTGAATAGAGAAATCTTCAATTCCAAGTTTTATTCTAGCCCATTTCAATCTCAATATAAATATGTTTACTCTTTGTCATCTCATAAAGCTCAAATCGGGCAACTTCAAGTTGCCTGATCTGGGATAGTGTAGCCTGATTTGCATGGTATTGTATCAGATACTATCTTATCAGCGTACAAAGTAGAATATTAGTCTTTAATCATACAAGATACTAAAAATAACAATTTGAGCCAATTCTTCATTGGGAGCACAATGGCTTGATTAGCAGTTAAGAAATTGATCGTGAATCTTAAACAGTTCAAACAACGGACGAGTTACACATCTTTTATTGGGATTAGCCAAGTACCAAATAGTGGCACTCCTATTCATTAAGCTACAAGGACTATTACAAAATCCATTACTTAGGCCCAAAGCGAGCTCTTTGTTCAGCTTGATCCAAAACATAACGGCAATACTGTCAAGATGTACACCTGCCATTCTAAGGGTGAACAATACCTCTACTTCTCTTCCTCCTTTATTTTCTCCTTCTTGTTTCAAACTAAATATAGTCATGTAGTGTACTTGTCCATGTATCATAATATAAATAAATAGTTATTAACATTGTACCTTAAAAATGAGCATGGTAGCGTCTAGAAAGCCCCTTACAATATTCCATTTTAAAAAGGACTTTTATAAAAATTGGTCCTTGAACTTTTTTAAAGTTCTCATTTTAATTAGTTTTTAAACTATTAAATCAATTAATGTAATCCTTCATCTTTTAGTCTAGACATCAATTTCGTCACTAATGTCATATTCAGAAAGAAAAAAAAAAAAACTTTCGTTAAATTTGATCACATGTCATCGTCATGACCAAATTCAAAGAGATATTATCATAAAAATAAAACTCATGTTTTTGCTCAACAATGCCATATCTAATTATGATTTCACACATTTGGGCTCCATCATGGAGAGTAGATACCTTTCTTGAGTACAATACACGATCTTTACTGTGTTTCATGGGTGGATAGGTTATATTTTACGAACATACACTTTAATGTTGGTCATGTGACCAATTTTCACGAGGATTTTGACGAAATATGATGAGAGGGAACAAATTGATGTCTAGATACTGCATTGATTGATTTAAAAGTTTAAGGACTTAAATGAGGACTTTTAAAATTTTTAAGACCAATTGTGATAAAAACCCTTTTTTACAAATACAAGATAGCCAAGTGTGGCATCGAATGCTGGCTAAGTGCCAATTTTGCTATCTTAAAACCACTAGATAGCTATTTTTGAATGTTAATAGTAATTATTAGCAATTTTTGAATATGTTTATTTTAGTGATGAGCAATTTTTGAATGTTTCAATTCAATTATCATCAATTTTTCTTTGGTATACTCTTGTATTGCTAATCGTGTTTATGATGTTTTGCACTTGTTCTTTTGAAGAAATGAAGGGCCCAATCCCACCACACTCTTATATTTGTGCATTAATTTTGGCTGATTAAGTTTGACCTTTTTTGAACTTTTGTACAATAAGGTAATAGAGGATAATGAAACAGGAGGGGGAGATGAAACCTTCTATACAAAATCTGCTTTTACTTTTCTCAGAATAGCTTTAAGAAATAATAACACTCCTTGACATAATTAAGGACAATTCATGCATTAGGATAAAAGGTTACATGTTGTAACACCCTGACTCCAAATTAAATGTCTATTTTAATTTATTTAAAATGAATTATGAATTTACCCTTGGGGTAGGGGTAAATGGTCATTTTCTTATCCGGAAGGATTTTGAGACCACGAATGGTATTTTAGGTAGGTGGTACTGAGACGAATTCGGAGACATGCGGTAGGCTTGAAACAGAGTTGTAACGAAGATTTGGCGATCAAAACATTATCAGTGGCAAAACTGTAATTATTTTGAAAAGTTTGGTAAAAAATCAGATTTTTCACCTCAACACTCTCTCTCCTCGCGCGTGTGCTCAGTTCTCTCTCTCTCTCTCTCTCTCTCTCTCTCTCCTCAGTCTCTCTCTCTCCCCGACACCGACTCTCTCTCTCTTCGGCTCTCTCAGCTCCGGCCACGGCAAGACATAGGACCGATCCCATTAGCTTCGTCTTGACATCCCGGTCAAGACCTGCCAGCTTTCCCCGTCGGAAACCACGAACTCCGGCCACGAGTCGACTAGTTCGAACCGGAGCTTTCCTTTTGCCGCTCCGCCGTCACCGCCGCCCAAACCCGGTGAGTGAGGTATGGTTTCTTCTTCTTTTTCTGAGTTCTAGCTGACTGATACATAGGTTTGGACCGATTTGTTGTCTAGAAAATCGATTAGAAAACCTAGGTTTTGGCCGGATTTCAAAGTAAAATTTCGGTCAGTTGCCGCCCGAATTGGACCTTCCCGTAGTTGAATGAAGTGATCCTGACCTTGAGTAGAAGCTAGGATAGGAAGGGTGACCTCCGGTGTGGAGTTTTTCGATCACCGAAATTTACTCTACACACCCACGCACTGCCGACGCTTGTGGTTGCTCGTGGGCGAGGCTGGTGAAGCTGCAATTTGACCCAATGAGATCCTTAGGTTGTCACGAGTGCATAGGAATTCGCGGATCTCAATTCGGACGTCGTTTGACTATCGAACGGATTTTTGCATATTGTGCGTTATCCAGGTTCGATAGGTTCTGACCGTTAGATCTTTTCCGAATTAAAATACATTGTTCTAGGTATTCCTAGGACCGTATGGGACTTCACGGATTATGAATCGGAGCCCCGGATGTTTCGATTCAATAATGCAAAGTTTGCGGGTTAGCAATAATCGTACAATCGTGAACGATTCCCAAACCTGTAATCGGACCTTAGGATACCTTCTTCAACGCGCACGTATTGGGAATTTGGGGAATTAAGTATTTAATTTGTGATTTCCACTTCGACGTAATTTTATATTAATTAACGGTTCGTATCTCGAAATAGGTGTTTCGACTGCACGTACTCAGCAGGCAGGACCCTCACATGGTCAGGCAGCGTGGGAATATTTTGAGTGGACTTTGTTTTCAATCATATGCATGGTTTTATTGATGAAGGATTTTTGCATAATGTTTTAATGGCTTATTGAATATATTATATTCATGAGATGAATTTGATGTTGTATAGTGCTTTGGCAATATATTGTGAGTTTGGCATTTTGGGTATCGAGAGTGTATTTTATAAGAATTTTGGGGAAGTGTCTATATATATATATATATATATATTCTCTATAGACAAGATACTTGAGTTGTTGTAGTGTGTTGTGGAAGAACTTGATTATGAGGGGTTGTTGAGAAAAGTTGTATGATTACACTATGTAAGTACCTTCCCCAGTTATTAGACTTTCCACACGCGGCGTTGGATGTTCCGGTATAGTGCTTTGGCAATATATTGTGAGTTTGGCATTTTGGGTATCGAGAGTGTATTTTATAAGGATTTTGGGGAAGTGTCTATATATATATATATATATTCTCTATAGACAAGATACTTGAGTTGTTGTAGTGTGTTGTGGAAGAACTTGATTATGAGGGGTTGTTGAGAGAAGTTGTATGATTACACTATGTAAGTACCTTCCCCAGTTATTAGACTTTCCACACGCGGCGTTGGATGTTCCGGCGTGTGGGAAGAATAGGTGACAGGACCCGCCCCGAGATTTCCCCAAAACTGAGGCAAATCCCGTCTTTGTTCCGGCATCACCCCGATGCCCGGCCCACTTACTAGAAATCGAGACTCTCAACCTGCATAAAAATACAGAATAATCCTAACCAGCAGCATGCTTTGAAGCGAATAAACAGTTTACAACAAAATGGTCTCCGACCTCACAATTCAAACCCTAACAGGGGCGATAACAGAGCATGTCTAAGGACTTCAAATACAACAAAACAGAGTACAAAGGAAATAACATGAAGAAAGAGTCCTACAAAGGCTCAAGGCTCGGAAGCTCACGATCCGACTCTGCTGCGGAGCTCAGTCAACTACTGGCTGGGGGGGCGCAAAACAGAAAATTGTGAGTGGACAAAAATAAATTCAGTTCGGTGTAAACCAACGTAATATAACCCCACTGTTTAGAAAACTATGCAAGAAATCCCATGCATCTCAAAACCGTCATACGCAAGTATATATATATATATATATATATAATATATCAAAACAAATCAATACCAGATGCCAAGTCCAAAATCCATAAAGAACGCTTTACAAAACCTACCATCCAAAAACTTATAAATCCCACAACCAAACTCTCGAAAGCGTACCCATTGGCAGGACCGGCAAGGAAGTATCCACACCGGGAAACAAGAATGAATGAATAGATATAAATATATAATATAAGAGAGATATATATATATATTATAAATATGACCATCACCTAGTTGTACTGGAGAAACAATCCAACTGGGGGATTGTTTGACTAGTCACCCTGGCAGAGTCCTCGTGATGAGTCCTCAATCCACCATGTGACTAGGGAACGAGCCGTCCAACTGGGGGACCAACTCTCAGCCAGAACGTACCTTCGATAACCTCAAAATCCGTACGTCTGTGATCAGTCCTACGCGCACAGACTACCCAATTAAGGGTCTACAGCAACATCCCGTCAAGGATGCTCCGGGTACCGATAATTCCAAGTATCTCAAGTCTCCGTATCCAAGTTCCACATCCGGGGAGGTACATAGGGTAGTGCTTACAGCACACCAAACTGATATTCTATACTCACCACTTTCCACAATATCATCTCAACAACCCAAGTACCTCACACATAGCCAAATATATATAGAAATCCCCAAAATCCATATATTCATACTCAAGATACTCAAATACGTCAAAACCCAAAATATATTTTCAATGCCTCATAAAAATATCACTTTCAACAATTTCATAAATAATATATCCAAAATACCATAAACATCATACCTAATATTTCCCAAAATTCATATAAAATATACTTTCAATACCCAACTACGCCAAACCCACAATACAAACATCAAATTCAACTCATGAATATAATATATTCAATAAATCATTAAAAACATCATGCATAAATCTTTCATCAATAAAACCATGCACAAGATTTGAAAACAAAGTCCACTCACAAGTAGTCTCACGCTGCTTGACCCTGAGAGGGTCCTGCCTGCTGTGTATGCGTGGTCGGAGTACCTAATTCAGAATACGTATACGAGATTAATACAAAACGTTTCGAACGAGTACTTTAAATTAAATATCCTAATTTCTCAGGTTTCTAGTAAGTGTACTAGGAAGGAGACGTTCTAAGGTCCAACTACCCGATTTTGACGATGGAACAACTTCGGGAGACACTCGGTCAACCGGCAGTCAAACTTCCTAATTTGGGTCAACCGGGCCCACGGGACCCATGCCCTCCGTTTTACAATCCGAAAGTACCTAAAGGTTTCACAAGGTCTAATATGCCCGTCTCGCAAGTTTGGTCCGAAACGGACGATTAGATCGCTTACGATCGTACAATTGGACGGTTATTATAAAACGCAACCTTTAAGTTATTGAATCGGAACATCCGGGGTTCCGATTCATGATCCGCGAATTCCTATACGATCCTAGGAAAACCTAGAACAACATATTTTAATTCGGAAAGGATCTAACGGTCGGAACCTATCGAACTCGGATAATGCACAATATGCGAAAATCCGTTCGATAGTCAAACGATGTCTGAATTGAGATCCGCGAAATCCTACGTGCTTGTGACAACTAGGAGATCGCATTGGGACAATAATGCCCCTCTGCTACAGTGCCCACTCGCCGCCACACGCGCGGGCAGCGCGCAGGTGTCCAAAGCGATAAAGCTTCGCAGGAAAATCTCCAAATTACAAGCCACCCTTCCGGCTACAGGTTCTACTCGACGAGTGGAACACTTTATTCAACTACACCCAAGTCCAATTCGGACGGCAAGTGGCCGGAATCGGCGTCGGAAACTCACGGTTTAACCCGGAACTTCACGGCCTCGATCCGGCGACCACCGTCGACATTGTCATCGCACAACCTAGGAAATAGCTAGAAGGGAAGGAGAGCTACTTGTTCCAAGTGACGGCGCAGCTCGCGATGGCTGAAAACGTCGTCGGTGACGTCGGCAGTTTCGGCTGTTTTTCCCGTCGTTGCCACCGCCGTTCGCGGGGTTTTCGATCGGAGAAAAGGGGTGGACTGGGTAAAGGAGGAAGAGAGGAAGCTTTTGCAAGAAACGGTGCCTGAAATGGAGGTCGGACGGCGAAGTTCTCGCCGTCTGAAATTCCGACGAAAAATCAAAACGAGGGAGGGGGGTTCAGCCGCGGGAGAGAGAGAGAGAGATCAGATATTTTAAACCCAGATTTCAAAATATTTACGGTTTTGCCATTGTCGATGTTTTGCTCGTAACTTTTTCGTTACAACTCCGATTTAAGCCTACCGCGCGTCTACGAATTCGTCTCAGTACCACCTACCCAAAAATACCAGTTATTGCCCCAAACACTTTTCGGGCAAGAAAATGACCAACATTCACTTAAATAATTTAAAATATGAATTAAATTTGGAGTCGGGGTGTTACAATAGGTTATTCGTCTCACTCGTGGCGTTGGATGTTCTGGAGTGTGAGACACTTTCCATATGCGGCGTTGGATGTTCCAGGTTATGGAAAGACCCTGTATTGTGTTTAGGGTCATCACCCATGGCGTTGGATGTTTCGGTGTGTGATGATCCAGTCTACGCGCGTAGGACATAGTTTGGGAGCCACATATGGTGTTGGATGTTCCGGTGTGTGAGCTTTGAAGTTTCGTCCCCGGTTGGACCGCTCATCCCTAGACGCAGGATAGCACCTGGAAATCCTGCGGACTAGTCAAACGATCCCCCAGATGGATTATTTTTCCGGTACCTAGGTAGTGTGATGAGTATACCATATAGCTATGTATAGTTATATATATATATATATATTTATATGTATATGTATAGTTGAGTGAGTGAAGAATTATAGTTTTTCAGTGGTTTGGCAGGAGTTGTAAGATTGAGAGAATGGGGTTTATGAAGGAGATGACTTGTGTTTTGAAGAGTTTTAAATGAATTATGTTTTGAGTAATTAAATATTGAATTGTGAATCTGCATGACTTGAGCATTATTTTTACACGATGGGGTTACTATATTGTTTTTAACTGCAAATCTGGTTTTTGTCCACTCACATGTTTTCTGTTTTGTGCCCCCCCCAGCCGGTAGTCGCTCCAGGAAGCGTGCAAGTAGTGTACGAGGCTCAAACTGTGAACCTTCCTAGTTAGGATTTGAGTAATTTCTTCTACTAAACTGTTCTTGTAATCTAAATTCAGTAGATGCTCTGTTATCGCCCATGGTAGACTGTACTTGTGAGGCCGGAGGCCATTTAGTATGACTGGTTGAATTGTGAAAGCATGCTGCTGGTTGGGATATTTTTATTTTATGTATGTTGCAGGTTGAAATTTTTGTTGGGTTTGCTTAAATTACAGAGGAGACTCTGCTAAAATTTTGGTAGAGAGTCTCGGTTTTTAGTAAGTGGACCCGACATCGGGAAGATGTCGGAACAAAAACGGGATCCACTTCAGTTTCCGAAAAATTCTGAAGCGGGTCCTGTCACATGTCTTTAATGATTATAATAACAAATCAAAATTTGGGCTTTTTCAAAAGGTGCTTCCTCGTGCTTTTGCTGTAAGCTGCTTTAACGTGGCTCTAGTTTGTCGTTTTGATTGCTTCTTTCAACCTGTTTGAATGTTTGTTGCAAGAGTTTGTCCCAACTACGGCGCCCACTGAAATCTGGAATTTACATATGCAATTGCACCAACAGTCTAAATGAAGTTTCCACGTTTCTCTTCATCAATCCTTTTGGTCATGGCTGTAGTCTCCATCACTCTACACCTGTCTGTCGATGGAAGAACAAAGGGATCAAAAAATATATAATGCTTCAATGGCTAGCCGACGGCCACATGTCTCCCTAGCTCAATCAAACTAAAACTCTTTGAAAGAGACTCTCTATGCATTCACTACCAAAATCATGAACCTTCTAACTCAATTTCTCTTTTGGGAGGTCATCTATTTAAGGTCTTTCAACGTTAAGAGATAATAAATAAATAAATAAGAACCCATTAAATTAAGAGTTAGTGAAAACCGAACCAGGGGAATAAGTGCCACTTCTCAGAACCAAACATGACTCCTAAACATTCACGGCAACTCTTCACCCATTTTTGTATTATAAATCTCAAACAACTTTTTTTTTCTTTTTCTAATACAAATGGAGAAAGAAAAATGGAACTTAGGACTTCAGATGTATTAATAAATGCTCTTAATTACTTAAGCTAAAAATTCCTTGCATAAATTCCTCCGTGGGTTACTCATAATTCCAATAGTAAAACCAAAATATTCATTAGCTCACTGCTAGGTAATTGTAGCCCCTCATAATTGTGTGTGTATCAGGCCAAATAAAGAAGAAGCAGAAGAACAAGTTTAAACTTCTGTTCTGTCATATGGGTCCTTTCAAAGGAGCTTTCACATTGTCTCTGGAACTTACTTATGCAAGCACGAACACTCCACGCGTTTCTTCGAACTTCTATACAGCACTACGTGTGTATATATATATATATATATCTATATGTATAGAGCAACCTCAACCAAATCGAAGCAAACTACCTACCAGCCTATAATCGAAGCAACCTCAACCAAAGACTCAAAGAGAAAAATGTGGTTTACTCTCAGCAAAGAAGCATTACTATTCTTATGCTTCCATGGCTAGCTCACGGCCACATATCTCCCTTCCTAGAGCTTGCAAAGAAGCTTACCTCTAAGAGAAATTTTCACATCTTTATTTGTTCCACACCTGTAAATCTCACCTCCATCAAGCCTAAACTCTCTCCAAAATACTCTCATTGCATTGAATTTGTGGAACTTTATCTTCCGCATGATGATTTGCCTGAACTCCCACCTCAGTACCACACCACCAATGGCCTCCCTCCCCATCTCATGTCCACTCTCAAAAGGGCCTTCGACATGTCCAGCAATAACTTCTCCACCATCCTCACAGCCCTAAAGCCAGATTTGCTCATATATGATTTTCTTCAACCATGGGCACCCTCTCAAGCTTCGTTGCAAAATATTCCATCCGTCGAGTTCATCACCACCAATGCTGCCTTGACCTCATTTAGTGTTCACCATCTCAGGAACCCTAGTGACAAGTTTCCTTTTCCTTCGATCTATCTTCGGGATTACGAAGCTAAAAAATTCAACCGTCTCTTAGAATCTTCATCAAATGGCATTAAGGACGGAGACCGCGTACAAAAATGCAGTGATCTATCTTCTGATATCATTTTGGTGAAGACGTCTAGAGAGATTGAAGCAAAATATGTTGATTATCTCTCTGGTTCAATGGGGACACCACTACAAAAAAAGCAAAAAGACGACGGTAAATCACCGTCGTGTATTCGGTTTTTCAATGGTCGTGGAATCCACCGTCATCTTTTCCCTCATAAACCACGACGCTAAATCACCGTCGTTGTTAAAATATACAACGTCATCAACAAATACAAAACGACGTCTTTGTACTACAAAAAGATCTAAAAAAGCAGTCGAGGATGAGAATAGACGACCAACTCTCTAAAAAAACCGTCGTTAAAAAGGAAAAATATGACACATATTAAGAGAACAAGGCCGCAAGATAGACATACAACGACGAAAATAAAAATACGACGCCGTTAAATATCATTTTCACGACAATAAAAAATTTGACGTCTTTAAATACATTAGAAGACGACGTTATTGATACCTACTACGTCGCATATATAAAAACAGCCGTCGTAAAATTAATTTTTCACTTCGATTTTTCGATAAAAGATGACGTGGAAATAGTTGTCAGTGTCATTATTTACGACGTATGTATTTATAGAGTAGACGTTGAAAAACGAAACAACGTCGGTTACAAATATATGAGAGTCGTATTACAAAATTTATACGTCATATTTTCAGAAACAAACAACGACGATAAATATTAGACGTTGTTAAATAAAACAACGTCGGAAAACAATAAAAACAGACGTGTTTAGTCTGCTAAAGTTCTAGAAAATAGTCGAGGATGAGAATAGACGACCAACTCAAACAAATCACCGTCGTTAAAAAGGAAAAATATGACACATGTTAAAAGAACAAGGCCGTAAGATATACATACAACGACGACAACTAAAATACTACGCCGTTAAATATAATTTACACGACAAGAAAAAATATGACGTCTTTAAATACATGAGAAGACGACGTTATTGAAATATACTACGTCTCTTATTTACAAACAACCGTCGTGAAATAAATTTTCCACTTCGATTTTTCTAAAAAAGATGACGTGGAAATAGTTGTCAGTGTCATTATTTACGACGTATGTATTTATACAGTTGACGTTGAAATGCGAAACAACGTCGGTGGCATTTATATAGTCGACGTTGTATTTATATCTATCATCATTACTCACGACGTACTTAATAATATAGACGACGTTGAACTTCTAAACAACGTCGGTTCCAAATAAATGAGAGCCGTATTACAGAACATATAGACGGCGTTGATTATGATGAGAGCCGTATTACAAATAACGTCGTTTAATTGTTATTAGACGACGGTTATAATGAATTTCCGTCGGAATTCATTTCGTTCCTCTTCGTTTATAAAAGAACTTGCGACGTGGAAAATGTATGATGACGTCGTATTTTTTAACGTTCAGATTATATATCTCGTTTTTTAGACGTCGGTATTATGGGATTGGAGTCGTGTTATTTTGAATTACATGGCGGTTCTTAATCCTTCCCCGACGTGATATCCTGAATAATTACTTCACAATAGCGTCGTGGTTCTTCATTGTTACGTTGCTTTAAGACGTCGGTAAATATGCTGAATAACTGGTTCACAATAACGTCGTGTTTTATTTGAACGTAGAAAGTGAAGAAATCACATTACAATATATTACAAAATCAATGTCATACACTGCCAATTACATAAGCATCATTCAATCCATATATCTTCACACCCATCTCGAATATTTTGACCGCCTAACTCACCCACCAGTTCATCAAATGTGTCAACATTTGGCATCCCTCTAGTAAATGGCTCACACTCAATTATCACATCACCTAAGACTTCATCACCAATAACATCATTATATTCTCTATTAGGCATTGATAACACTACCGACCAACCACGATGCATCGGGTCGTCAACAAAAAATATTTGTTTGACTTGAGAAGCCAAAACAAATTGGTCATTCCTATGTCCAATTTTACTCAAATCTACAAGGGTAAATCCAAGTTCGTCGACTACAAGACCAGAACTATCTATCCAATCACACCTAAAGACTGGGATTGTAAACTTTTGGTAGTCAAGGTCCCAAATTTCTTGAATGACACCATAGAAACCCATATTTGAGAGAATTGGGTTTTTATCCTTGGCACTAGCAACTTGCATGGTATGTGCAAGTAAATAAACTCCACTATTTTGAGTTGTCCGCACATCATCTTGTGCCTTGATATTGAATTTAATACCTTTAATAAGATAGCTCCTATATAATGGCACTGACATGTTTGGACCAGCTGCTAGCCACCTTAAATTTTCTGATACGCCATGATTGTCTTCCTCAAGTTCACTTTGAACCTGCAAATTAATCATATCTTAATTCAATCTAACATATAAATAAGAAGAAAATTAAAAGAGAAATATGTTATTCAACAACATATACCTTGAAGCGTAGCCATTGAATGAAAGTGCTATTGTGCTTATCCTGCAGCCACTTTGTTCTCTTTCTAAATTTTGGATAAGCAATCTTGATGTGGATCATATGTTGCCTACATGACACGAAAAATTCAAGCATTACGGTCCCAAATATAGAAGATAAACATAAGAAATAATTTAAAATGGAAACTTAAAGAATAAAGCTCATACGTACTCGATATAAGGTAGGACTTCCTCCGTATTCTCCAAGACATATAGATGTGCTTGATTCAACAGGTCCTGATCAACTACGCTCACTGTGCAACCTGATAATGGCTTTGAAAGTCCCATCTTTTGGCTTGAAGGCACTCCAACTGTACTAACATCAGATAAATGCTGAGTACAAAACTCTACCGCTTCTTCAGCTATATACCGCTCAGCAATGCAACCTTCGGGACGAGTACGATTCTGAACATACCCCTTCAGCACTTTCATATATCTTTCAAACGGATACATCCACCTAAAATATACTGGCCCACATAGACGAACTTCTCTGACAAGATGTACTACTAGATGAACCATGATATCAAAGAATGAAGGGGGAAAGTACTTCTCAAGCAAACACAGAGTAACTACTACATCTTCTTCCAACTTATCTAGCTTGGAAACATCAACAGTCTTTGCACATATAGCATTGAAGAAGAAGCACAAACGAGTTATTGCATACCTTGCAGGCTTCTCCAAAACAGAACGAATTGCCACAGGGAGCAATTGTTGCATTAAGGTATGACAATCATGTGATTTAAGGCCAAGAAGTCTTGAATCTTGTAAAGATACAAGATTTTTAATATTTGAAGAATAACCTTCAGGGACCTTCATACCATAGAAAGAATTGCAAACCTCTCTCTTCTCTGCTCTTGACAAATTCCAAGGCCCAGGAGGCAAACGAGTACGTCTTTCTCCATACTCGGGTTGCAAATCAGTTTTGACCCCCATGTTCAATAAATCTAATCGAGCAGCAATCCCATCTTTATTTTTTCCAGGGATCTCCAGCAATGTACCAATGATACTATCGCAAACATTCTTCTCAATGTGCATAACATCTAGGGCATGCCTCACAGGAAGGTATTTCCAATACTCGAGATCAAAGAATATTGATTTCTTCTTCCAACAAACTCTGTCACCATTTTCAACCATATGCAGCACTTCTTCTCCGGTTAATGGCTCTGGAGGTATGCCATATTCAGGTTTCCCATTAAAAGCTGCACGTTGCCTCCTATATGGATGATTGATTGGTAACCATTTTCTATGCCCAATGTAACAAATTTTGTGGCCATTTTTCAACCTGTGACTAGGTGTATCATCGCCGCATATTGGACAAGCTTTATATCCTTTAACAACACAACCAGATAAGTTTCCATAGGCGGGGAAATCATTAATTGTCCACATTAATGCAGCTCTGAGTGTAAAGTATTCTCCATTATGTGCATCATACACTCCTCTAATCCCAACCCACAAGGATTTTAAATCATCAATCAAAGGCTCCAAGTAGACGTCTATATCATTTCCGGGTTGTTTAGGACCGGAAATCAATAAGGTTAACATCATGAACTTTCGTTTCATGCACAGCCATGGAGGGAGATTATATGTAACTAAGATAACCGGCCAACAACTATATCTGCTACTTAGAGAACTGTGGGGATTGAATCCATCAGATGAAAGAGCCAATCTCAAGTTTCTCGGCTCATTACCAAACTCAGGCCATTTATCATCAAGAAGTTCCAAGACGGGGAATCCGCCGGATGAGACATCTGACCGTCAATTGATTTTCTAGCAGCATGCCACCAAGTCAAACTCTTAGCTGTCTTATGTGATTGAAACATCCTCTTAAACCTTGGAATTGGGGGAAAATACCACACCACCTTCGCTGGCACACCCTCTTTCAAGATTGAATCTTTGCCTTCCTTCCACCTTGAGATACCACAAGTAGGACAATTAGTTGAATCCTCATACTCCTTCCTATACAAGATGCAATCATTGGGGCATGCGTGCATTTTCTCATAACTCAGCCCCAATGCACACAAAGTCTTTTTAGCCTCATACATGGAGGTTGGTATTGTATTTCCTTCTGGAAGCAAATCGCCTTGAAGTATCAATAATTCTGTAAAACAGACATCACTCATCCTATGTTTTGCCTTCAAATTATACAACTTCACTAATGCCGATAACTTCGTGTACTTTCTACAACCAGGGTACACTGGTTGATCTCCATCCCCAATCACATTGGCAAACTCATACGGATCCGAACCAAAATCACCAAAATCATTATCATCCATATCAATTTCTTCAGACACAAAACTGTACCTACTATGGCCATCATCTTCTTCAACATTTCTACTAGCATTAGTAGTTGCTTCCCAAGGTTCTCCGTGAAATGTCCAATTCTTATAGCTTTGGTCAATTCCATTAAAGTATAAGTGATCCCTTATAATTCCAACCCCAAACAACTTCAAATTAACACATTTAACACATGGACAACGGATATGTGTTGTAGTTAGAAGATTTTCTACAGCAAAGTTCAAAAATGCTTCCACCCCAAATTCATATGCCTTCGATCTTCTATCCGAGTGCATCCATGATTATCCATCTCCGACACTATAACCTATTATCTATAATAAAGTGAAAATACAGGCAATGACCATCACTATAGCAGATTATACAATGATCTAATCGCAAGTAATACACAACAGAGACGACGGGTTTTAAACAAAAATAGACGTATTTGGCATATATAGACGACGGATTTTCAACAGACGTCGTCTATTATAAGTAATACAAACGACGGTTTATGAAAAAACCGTCGTGTATAAGTAATACAACGACGGTAGTTTAAAAAAACCGTCGTGTAATCGTCGTCGTATGCCTTAAAATTCGTCGTGTCTCAGTTTATTTTCAAGAACACAAAACCCATTAAGAACACAACATATATATGAAACCAAGCAAGAAACCAACATATACATGAAACCAAGCATGAAAACAATAAATCCATTCCCAATTCAACATAACATAGGGTGATTAAAAGATACGACAAAATTAAATCCATTCCCAATTCAACATAACAGATAATGTAATCCATGAACCCATTAAACAGAAAATCCATGAACCCATACCTATAAGCACATTATTAACTTTGCACCTTCTCCAGAGCGGAAAATGACAAGATCAAATAAAGGTGTCCTTTTGCTGGAAATCATTTGGAAGTTGGTGATCTGTGTCTTTTTGTGTTGATTTCCAGCAAAAGTACACCTTTATTTGATCTTGTCATGAACCCATTAAACAGAAAATCCATGAACCCATACCTATAAGCACATTATTAACAGATCGCAAAGCATATACCTAAAACCCTTTAACAAAACAACCTAATATCATTCAATGAATTTACAAGGGGAAGATAGGGTTTGTACTTACAGGTTGGACGAGCTCACAGATTCGACGAGCCTGGAGAGTGCAACTTTTAATTAGAGCAGAAGTGAGAGAGCGAAATGTTATGTCGCGTGAAATCTGAAATTTTAGGTTTCAGGGATCAAAGTATAAGACTAAGAGCCAAATCTAAAAAAATTTAGGTCGCGCGAAAATTTTTAGAGCGCGCGCGTTATAAAACGTCGAAAGAAAAACCAAGGCGAAAGTTCTACAAGTACCGACGTAAATTTAATATTCCACGACGGAAACTTCATTTTTCGGATTAAGAACGTAAGGCCGTTCATTTTTCGGATTAATTTTAAATTTATTTTGAATTTTTTATATAACGACGACTGAAAAACCACGTCGGTGTTAAGAAATTAAAGACGTTGTAAATTATATAAACCGACTTACATATTA